>NC_056726.1:442616237-442708737 GCF_019279795.1 Protopterus annectens
TGGATCTGTTCACTGATCATTGGCTGCTGATCACATCTGGTCCGGATGCTCTCATTTCTAATGTGGTCATAAAGCGAGATTCCCAAGATTTGATGCAGTCATCACATTTGGAAATCTTCAAGCTTGTTCAGGTCTGGCTTGAGGAGGATCCATGGTTCTGATCCATAAAGGAAAATTGGCAAGATCAGTGCCTGGAAAAGATGAATCTTGGTGGTAAGAGAGATGTTTGTCCTCTTCTATAGACACCACTTGATTGAGGCAAATGCTCTGGTGGCTTTTCCAGTCATGCTATGGACTTCAGCTGATGATGCCACCTTCTTCTCCTGCACCAGTGAACCCAGATACTTGAATTTTTGTGTTTATTCAATCTGAACTCCTCTGAGGTGGACAGCAACTTGTGACCCATCAGTTGCCACTACCTTGGTCTTGTCCATGTTTATCTATAGGCCATATGATAGGGTGATGTGGCAATGTTATAGAGGACATCTGTGGCCTCAGCATCACTGTACGTGAAAATAGTATTGCCACTGGCAAACTTCAGGTCAGTCACAGAATAGGCTTCATTGTACTGAACTCCACTCCTGCTCTCGAATGCTCTCCTCATGATGGCATCCACCACTATGATTAACAGCAGTGGAGAAACCACATCCCCTCAATGGACCCCAGTCTGGATGGTAAGCTCTTCAGACAGTTCATTCCAAATCCACACCTGGCTGAATGAATCATTGTACAATGTCTGATTTTTTTTGGCATATGCTCAGTCTCCAATATCTTCCAGAGGGCAGGCCAGTGGATACAGTCAAATGCAGATTTGAAATCAATGAAGATGGTAACTGTACATTGTCCACACTGGATTCTTTCCTTCATTAGCTGACAGATGATGAAGATTTGATTGCAGCATCATTTGTTTGGTCTGAATCCTGCCTGTTCTTCCCTGCTGGTTTCCTTGCAGTGTTTCTGCCTTTTTTAATTTCTTCAAATCTTTTGGGTTTCTAATACCATGACGGGAATGGACCCATTCCTAAGATAAAGTACGATTAAAGTTCATGAAATTAGTACTGTGTCACTTTTTGATGTCAGCCAGTAGTGCTCTTCGCAGTGCCCGCAATGTGCACAGTAATGACTCCTTCTGCAATTGAAATGGAGTTACATGGATTGGTAGCATATCTAAATATGATTGTAGACTCTTTTTTTATAAGACCTGTTGCTCCTACTACTATTGGAACTGTCTGGGTATCTTTCTTCCACATTGTTCTCACTTCTGTCTGTAAATCCTGATATTTTAGGACTTTGTGTCTCTCTGTATGTAAGACACTGTAGTTACTGGGTATGGCAATTTCAATGATCAATGCTACATTTGTCTTATTTTATTGGACCACTATATCCAGTTTTCTAGCATCTCTCCTTTGAACTGTTGGTAATGGTTGATCCCATGTGATGTAGACTTCTTCATTTTCCATGATGCCACTTAAATACCATAATTTTTGCACAATACACAGTGCAACAGTCTTGCCACATTATTATTTCTTTCAGTATACAGTCCTTCTGCCATTAGTAGGTCACAACTAGCAATGGACTGTTTCCAATTTGGTTTTACAAAACCTACAATTGTCTGTTTCTCCCCCATGTTCAATGGACTTTGTAAACCAGTGTGTACACAGCCCACTGTCTTGGGCTGCCAATATTAACTTTTCATCTCTTGGTTTGAATCTGCCTCTCCTCAACCATTACTGCATTTGTTCCTGATCAACACGAGGTTCTTCCAGAAGGTTTCTATACTTGCAACTATATTTATGCTTTTTCTACATTTCTTGCCTTCTCACTGGTCCTTCACCTTATATTCTTTCTTTTGTTTTTGGCACATTCAGTTGCTGCCTGATTTTTATGTACCTGTTTGATTTCCATTCCTGCTTGATGCTGATATGCTTTTGCTAGAGTAAGCAGAGAAGTCATCTTAGATTTATTCTCCTCATGTTTCAAAACTTTCACTACATTTGGGTCTTCAACAGATATGTATGGAGTCCCAAAATTGCAGATCTATACATGTAATCAATTTCAAGGAGGCCCAACCCTCCTTTGGAATGGGGAATATATAATCTTAGTATACACTTGATTTTTATAAATCATTTGGTGAGCATGAAGCATCCTTCTTGTTTTCCTATCTAATCTATCCAACACGTTTTGAGGCTAGTCATTAACTCCCAAAATAGTAAGTTAGGACAGGATGAGCAAATTGGTTTATAGACTGGATTTTGTTCTTAAATGTCAATGCTGTTTTCAGAATTAAAGTCTTCTAAAATATTCCTTACTAAGTTTTATTCACATTTGTTTGTGTTTTATTGTTGATCCTTCATCAATTCCCAAATTTTTATACATTCCCTCTTGCTCAAGTTCTTTTATGTCACATTCTTGTCCCAAACTGATGTTTTCCTGGTGCTGCAGTTTTCCTGCTTTAAAGGTTGCTTTTGCACACTTATCAAGACCAAATGACATTCTTATATCATCCGAAAATGTTTTGACAACCTGCAGCTTTGCTTTCAATTCTTCATCTGATGAGCTATATAGTTTTAAATCATTGACAAAGAGAAGATGAGAAGTCTTTACGCTTTGTTGTTTTCTAGGAGCCAAACTGTAGCCATGGTCTAAGTTGTTAAGTAGACAGCTTAATGGATTAATGACAAGGCAGAATAGCAATGGTGACATTCACCCTGGAATACCCCCCTTTGAATTTTTATCCCTGGGATAATAATCTGTCCTTTATCATGGCTTAACTACAAAGTGGTCTGCCACTGTTTCATGGTCACTGTAATGTAGTCAATTAGTGTAGGGTATATCTTATACATTTTTAAGCACTCTTTTATCCATGAATGTGGGATACTATCAAATCCTTTTTTATAGTCAATCCATGCCATACTTAAATTCATCTCCTTTTTACAGTTCTCCAGTATGACTTTATTTAACAACAAATGATCCTTTGTTCCAGATGACTTTCTTTTATTACCCTTTTGTTCTACTGCCATAATTGACTTTTCTTCTAAATGACTATACACTCTGCCGGCATCAATTCCCATATATATAGTTTACATGTCGTAGGAAGGCAAGTTATTGGTCTATAATTCTTAGGGTAGCTTGCAGGTTCAGTCTTAAGAAGGAGAATTGTTTTGCCTGTTCTTAGCCAGGTTGGTGTCTGTTCTGGGTGCGCATATAAATAGTTTTTACTCATGGCTAAATCCTTTTGCAAAGATGTTAATACTTTTAACCAAAAGTTAGGTACTGCATCTGGGGCTGGTGTTTTCCAATTAGAGGCTTTTCTTAAGTTTATCTCAATCTCTCTGGCTGTTACTTCATCCCATTTCTTATCCTGCAACTTTAAACTTCTTATTCTTTCTTTTACTTTCTATCCATTTAGCATCTTTGTTATATTCCACAGGATCTTCATAGATACGTCTCCAAAATACATCTACTTCCTCTTTTTTGGTGGTCTTTCAATTACTTTTAATTTATTTCCCAATTCTCTATAAAATGTTTTGGGGTCATCAATAAATTGTTTATTTTCTAATTTTCCTTTATATTTATCTCTGTGTCTTCTAAGTTTTTCCGCTTGTGCTGAAATGTTTAGTTTGTTATTTGCGATAGTGCATGATAGATCCTGGTCTGTTCTAATACTGTGCATTGCTTTAATCACATCTATCTTTCTTAGTATTTTTGTTGATCTATTCCCTCTTCTATAGTCTTCTAAGAGTGATACTTCTTGTCTTAATTGCTTTATAGTTTTCTCTGTTTGATGCTTCCATGATGGTATTCGATTTCTCCCCTTCCTTTCCCTCACTATCCTGTGTTCTTGTTGTAGAACTTTATCAGTTATTAATTTAGCGGTAAAGTAATATATCCTGCTTACTTCTGTTATATCACATGGATCTCTATGGAAAGTTCTAATTACTGCATTCATTTGTTTTATCAGACTTCTGACTTTTTCGGTTTTATTGACCTTCTGCAGTCTATTTCTCTGATTGATCTTAATATAGCTATCCCTGTCTACTAAATCAAACAACTTTTCTCTTAGCTCATTTTCTTCCAAACTGAGGGCACATCCCTTGTTTTCCATTTCCTATGGGCATTCTATACAAACTTCTACAGCATCTTCCTGTGGAGCCTTCTTTTCAATTTCACCCTGTGCCATCTGTTGCTCTGTCATATGGGAGCTCACTGGTCTATCACTCCTCAACATTAACTGCATCAGAGTTTCCACAGTTTCCTGTTCCTTTCCTTGCTGTCTAGCTTCACATGAATGTTTATACTGATTTCCTGTGGAAGGCTCCAAAATATCTTGATATGGCACCTGACCAGCTGCTTCTTGTTTCACTGATTTCCCCTTAATTTGGATATCCTGTTGTGGTGCTTTCTGTATTTGATTTTCTACACTGAATCATTCCCTTTGCAGGTACTCCATAACCTCAGTTTTTATTTCTTTAACTTCTTCATTACTGATTTCCTTTTCTACTTTTCCTCTTTCTTATTTTTTGTATTGTAAAGTTTTCCAAGTCTGGATTCCTTTGCCTATATTTCTCTTCAATTATATTTGGTGCTGTTCTTTTAAATTGGTTAGTTTTGTTTTCTCCTTTGCATAAACATTACACCATATTAAATCTCTTTTTCTTTCCCATGTCCATATTTCTTCTTCAGATGTTTCCTGATCTTCCTGTTTCTCCTTACTTAAGGGACACACGCCATCATGCTATGATGTAACCAGTATTAGACCTTCTACACCATATCCTTCACTTCACAGGCACTCCATAACTTCCAACTTCTATTTTGTTAACTTCTACTTTAAAGTCTTCTTTTCTACATTACATCTTTGTGATATTATTTTATTTATTGCAAAATTGTCCATATCTGGATGCCTTTGCCTGTATTTCTCTTCAAATATCTTTGGGGCTGCCTTCTTTATATTGATTAATTTGGCTTTCTTCTTTGCATAAATACTGCACCATGTCAAATCTAGGTTTCCTTCCCATGTCCATATTTCTTTTTTATATTGTTCAAATATCTCTAGGTTTTGTTGTTTATATTTTCACACTTCCTCAGATGCTTCTTTTTCCAAACAGATCAAAGTTTCATAATCTATATACTGTTTTTCACAAATATGTTGTATTAATGAACACAATTTTTTATTTGAAGCTTCTGACAGTTTTTCTTGCGGAAGTAGTTTTCTTCCCTCTAATTTCTCTCTTAATCGTTTTGTATATCTTGTGTCTGGAAATTCTGGGGTTTTTGCATAATAGTAACAATACATCATTTCTTTCTTATCCTCAGTAGTCCACTCTATCGTCTTTATGGCTCTTCTTTGGCCTATCAGTTTTTGTTATTATTTTGTGGACTGCTACTTCCTTCTACAATGGGGAGGGGGGGCATCCTCCTTTCTGCAGCCTGGATTGTATGATTTTCATACAGACTTTGCTGATGAAGGAGAGCAGGCTGATGCTGTGCTAGTTCTTGCATTCCCTGTTGTCCCCCTTCTTGCATATGGGTACGATGATGGCCTTATTCCATCTGGATGGTATCTGTTCCATAACGCAAAGCAGCTCGATCAGTGCATCGAGTCATTGTAGCAGGATATTGACTCCAGCCTTGATTGCTTCCGCAGTGACCTAATCTACTCCTGGTGCCTTGCCATTTCTCAGTGTTCTGATAGCTGATTTCACCTCTTCAACTGTTGGCTCTGGGACAGTCATTGGGGACTCAGGGAGATCGATGGGTGGCAGATCAATCATTGGTCCATGAAATGGATAATGGTTGTAAAGCTCTTGAAAGAATTCCCTCCAAAATTTCAGGCATTCACGAGGTGAGCACCAAAATGTCCCGTACACTTTTTAAAGTTGTTGCTGGTGGGCTTGGTCTTCCCACTCAATCATTTGAGGGTGCTGTACAGGGTGCAGTACTCGTATCTAGATGCCACCTCCTCAAGGTAGGCTGTCACCTAGCTCCAATAAGCTTCCCTTTTTGCTTTCAGCCTCTGGTGAACTTCTCAATTGAGTTGCCGGTATCATTCATAGTTGACCAGCTTCGCCTGCTTCCTTTGGGCTATGAGATCCAGGCACTCATCAGATATCTGTGGCTGCATTCAGTAGTGGATGGGTGGGCATAGTGGTTTGGCACATTCCATGATGCAGTTTGAGATCTGCTTTTCTGCCTCATCCACATCCTCCATTTGGGCCAATGCTGTGAATTGGTTTGACAGTGAAATCTCCAGTGGGTGGGGACCATCAGTTGCTTCCAGTCCAGCCTGGCTGGTGGAGGTGATTTGCACTTTGCACACTGTAAGAGAAGCTGTGCCACGGCACAAATGAGATAATGAGTGGAGCCACACCCAGGTCCTTGCATAGCACGGATATCCATGAGCATTGATCAGAAGTGGGAGTTGACCAGGATGTAGTCCACTATGGCCAAGTCCTCACGGGATGGTTTTTGCTATGTGAGCTGGTGTTTGCAGAGATGCGGGAAATGGCATTTCCCACAATGAGATCATCTGATGCAACAAAGGACTGAAGGTGCAGGCCATTATCATTCATGTTCCCATGGCCAAATCTACCCATCATTCCTTCCCAACCAGACCTGTCTTTGCTGATGTCGGCATTGAAGTCTCCCACCAAAATGATCATCTCAGTCTGTGGGATTGAATCTAGAGTGTATTGGAGCTGGTTGTAGAAGTTATCCTTGGCTGGGTCTGGACTCATCTCAGCTGGCGAGTAGATGGACAGAATGTGGGTCTTGATGGTACCATCCATGGTGATCACTGCCAGGTGGTCCAATAGTGGTATTATGCTTCTTGCAGCCTGGCTATCCATCATAAACCCAATACAAGCCTCTACCTTCTTACCACCAGAGTATTACAGCATCATTGATTCATCGGCTGTAGGTGGTTGGACAGTCAATGTTCCAGAGTTGTAACTCCAACACCACAGTGATCGAGATTTTGCATTTCATGAGTTCCTTGGCAATGATTTCTTTTTGGCTGATATGGTGGTAAGTTTGAATGTTCCACTTGGCGATACGGGTTTCCAACTTAGATGTAATGAATTTCTTTCAGACAGTAGCCCACTTCTCACCAGCACCTAAGATCCCCAGTGCTGATGCATCAGCTGCTCCAGATGCAGTAGCATGAGCGAATGAGTTTGTTCAAATTTCCATGCAATTTCTTGCCTGGTTTCCCAGCCCTGGTTACCATGGCAGGATGACCACCCTCCTCCTTTTGTAGCCAGGCTTGGGACCATCCTTGATGGCGTTATTAATGCATCATTGCATTAGTTCTAGGTTTCTCATATACATACACTTTCTGTCTTAAAGATTTGATTCTTTAACAAAAAAGTCAAAATAAAATGCAAAAACAACCTAAATATTGGTGAACACATGACAGCTGCCACATATCTCAAACAATTACCTCCAAATAATAAAACTGATAACAACAAAGTAGAGGTACACTTTTTTGTGCTTAAATTGTTCACAGTATAAACATTCGCCATGTCTTTGATTTCCACTGCATGTTGTCTTTTTATCTGTGAAACAAATAATTCAAAATCCAAAGTCCAACTGGAGCAAATGCGGTGAAAAGATTTGTTTTATTTTAAGCCACAAACAAGTAAAGCTTTTCGTCGGTGACTCCTCACCAACTTCTTCAGAAATTTAAAATATCGCGCCACTTACATACTAAAATACAAAACTGGGATCACATGATGTCAACACGTTCCCCTACCTTCAAAGGTAAAATCTAAATAAATGAAATAAAATAACATAACCTACCACAAGCCAACAATAGGGGGGTCCTGAATCACTGTTGTTGGAATTTAAGGAATTGTTATGCCAGCTAGAATCAGAAGCCTATCACCATCCAGGCTTAAATAGTATGTTGTCCATCTCCAGGGTATTGAAAATGAGAAGTTTGGAAAGGTAGAATCTTATTAAGGGGGTTTTTGTTTTAACCTTCATACATAGTTGAATGTACTTTTAGTCATGCGTTTAATTCATTTATAAAGATTGTTACTTCTTTATTTATCATTCTTCATTTTTTATTCTATTCAGGTTTTTGAAATGAATTTGCACATGTATTTTAAAAATCACAAACATTTTTCCACCATAAACTCTGTTTTTTGTAGCTAAACTGGCATTGTGTCAGTACCTAATGCCGCTTCAGTGCAAACATAACATAATATAAGGTAGCGGCTGTTTGGTTTGCCAGCTTTTGCTATAAGTGTTTTTTAAAAGTTACATTTGTCTATTGGCTTATAGGTATAAAACAAATCTTTTCACTGACCTCTTGGCTTCTTTCACTGTAGTTTGTCTTTGTTATTTTGAGTTGCTAAGTCTTTTTATCTGTGTTTGTTCTCATTTCCCAGTTTGTGTTTTGAGTTCTGTTTGGTATTCAAACCAAAGTACTGTCTCACAGTTTTTTGTACTTCTCTTCTATGTTTGTAAAGTGCCTACATATATAGGTTCATAGGTTCATACTAGGCTATCTGCCCTAGGGCATTTATAAGCCTAGCCAGAGTGTGTTTGGCTTTCGCCACCCATTTTAAATTAATTTTGCTATGCCATTTTTCGGGGTTAGTATAATGTGCCTCTGTCTAACAGTGACACAGAAGTGATACCCGGGGTAAACCTACAATCTCCCATCCGCTCATCAAGATTCCTCTTGAAGAGAGTCAATGAGAGACTCTGCCTAACCTGGACTGGGATTTTATTCCAGAGTGAAGGGAGCCTCTGGGTTATGAATCTGTCCCTCCAGCATGTCCTATTTATTTCAGTGCTGAGGTTCAAGTCTCTCGAGCACATATCTCGATGGGATTTGGATTTTCTGAGGTGCAGCATGTCCATTAATTCTGGGTTGGACATGGATTTATATGTCAGGCACAGATCGCCTCTGAGCAGGCAGTATGCCACTGAGTAGAGCTGGAGTTTCTTTAACCGGGCAACATATGGCATCTGTTTGAGCCCTTTGATCCTCTTGGTGAGGTACATTTGGGGTCTTTCAGGTTGCTGCAGGTGTCTGGTAAGGTACATCCCAAAAGGGGCATTGTACTCAATTATGGGCCTGATGAGGGATGAGTAAAGAGGCACGATGACCTCCCCTGATCAAGATGTGAATCCCTTCATGATTAGGTGGGCTATATAAAATGTTTTTCTAACCACTTTGGCCACGTGGTTGTCAAATGAGAGATTGCTATCAACTTGGGTCCCCAGGTCCCTAATTACTTCTTCTGTACTTAATGGATTACCACCTATGTGGTAATTTGTGGGCACTTTGTTTTTGCCAAAGGGGATGACTATACACGTTTTGGCATTTAGCTTGAGGCCATGGCTCTGGCACCAGTTGTCTGTTTCTATGAGGCCCTTTTGGAGGATGCTTGTGTCGGCTGGAGAGTCTATTATGGCACCCAGTTTGCAGTCATCTGCGAACTTGGTCAGCCACAGTCCTTCCATGTTGGCCTGTACCTCCGAGAAATATATACCGAACAAGAGAGGTCCCAGGACTGAGCCTTGTGGGATGCCACTTGTAACTGGTTTGGTGTCTGACATGGCTCCAGCAATTCTAAACATGTGGGTTCTGTTCTTGAGCCAGTTTGCAACCCATCTAGTGACATAGGGGTTTATATTTAAGCTGGTGAGCTTATCTATAATGCCTGAGTGGGGTATTGTATCGAAGGTTTTTGCGAGGTCCAGGTGGGCTGTGTGGACCACCTTCCCCTCGTCAATGGCCTTAGTGACTGTTTCAAAGAAATTGACCAGGTTTAAGAGACAGTATCTGCCCTTAACAAAGCCGAACTGGGTAGGATCCAGTGTCTGCAGGTCCCCAATATCTTTATTTATGAGGTCCATGATGATCCTTTCCATAGCTTTGCAGACCAAGCTAGTCAGGCTTATGGGGCGGTAGTTTCTAGGATCCATTGAGGCACCACCTTTGTGGAGAGGGACCAGTGTTGCTGTATGCCACTCTTTAGGTACATATCCTGTATTAAGGCTGAGATTGAACAGTAGTTTTATGTTTGGGTTTAGCTCTTCTTGGAGTTCATGTAGGATGCAGCCCGGGACACCGTCTGGTTCCATTGATGGTGTGTTTTTTGCTTTGGAGAGGGCGGCTCTTACCTGAGCATCTGAGATGTCAGGGGGGCAGCACTCTGCTGGGATAGATATTTGCCCTTTTGGTGGGGAGGGGGGAAGAAGTTTGTGCTGAACCTGTCAGCTAGGATGTTGGCAATGTCTGTGGGTTCGGTGTATTTTTATCATTTTGGACTAATTCTGAGCATATCTGGGAATTCCCACCCAGGTTCCTAACATAACTAAAGAAAGCCTTGTGATTATCCTTAGTGTCCTGTGCAATTTTTCTCTTGAAGCTGGCCTTAGACGATTTTATGAGTGCCCGTAGTTTTTTGCTAATACTGATCAGAGATGCCTTCCCTTTTTGGGATTTTGCTCTATCATGTAGTAGCTTCCTCCTTCTATTGTATAGTTTGTTTATGGCTGGGATCCACCAGACAGGATGTCTGCCTTTGGAGGACTGGGTCTTGGTTTTATTTGGGATTGCATAATCTATGCATTCCTGAAGGTGTTCATAGAATGCATTTATAAAGGATTCTGTGGTCTGGGCCGTATTTTCCACAGGCCCGGGGGCTTTGAAGGATTCCACCTCAGTTTTGAGGAGTGTGAAATTTGCTTTAGAGAAGTTTTTCACTGTGGTTTTCTGGGCAGGGGGTAGGGTCGGGATGTGAATATCCAGTGAGATTTGTTTATGGTCTGATCTTACCAGTGAGGGATACACTTCTGGTCTGGAGCATAGAGTCCCCATGTTGGTGATGATCAGGTCCAGTATGTTTTCCCCTCTTTTGGGAGTGGTAACAAGTTGTTCCATAGCATTTGAGTTTATAAATTCTAGGAACCTTTGGGCTAGGGTGTTGGAGCTAGAGTAATGCTCCCAGTCTATGTTTGGGTAGTTGAAGTCACCCAGTATAATGGTGTTTGGAGAGACCTTCATATTTTCCAGTGTTCTCAGGAAGGCCAAGTGGGGTTCCTGGGTTTGGGAGTGTGGTCTGTAGCAGGCTATAAACTGGAAAGCAGTTTTACCCACTGTTAGTTGCACATGGATAGTCTCTGATGCTTTGTGCTGTGCCACCAACCTGGAGGTGTGGGTATCTTTGACAAATATTGATACTCCCCCTCCTTTTGTGGTTCGGTCCAAGTTTTGGGGCCGAAAAGCATGATATGAGGTATAACCTGGTTATATGTTAGAAATATGTAAACAGTAAAAGCATACTTAATGATTTTCTCAACAGAACACAATGTAATACAATCTGGCCATATTACATGTATTTAAAAAAAACACAACTGCAATTACACAGTGAAAGTTGCACATTTATGTCCTCCTAATGAATTCATTATGAATCAAATATAACTCCCCACATAAACATCCAAACAATCTCAACAGGTATTATAGAATGCATACATAACATAGTTGCTATAGGCCCATTAGGGATTCCACATGATATCAGTGTGGACAAAAAGGCATGTAGTCCTTCATTTCAGCAGAAGTTTAGACTGCCTTATGGATAAGTAAAAATGCTTGTGCACCCCTGAGTGCATCCTCTGGCAGTCTGTTTACTATACTCTTCCACTGCATATCCATAGCACTTTCAGGAGTCCCTCCCACTTGCTAAAGGTGTGTCATGTCTACTTGCATTGGGAGCTGCAAATTCTTTTTTATGTCAGTGTGCAGAATTAGTTCATTTCTTAGCAAAGTCTACAATGCAGCATGGGGCTGAGTATGAGACTCCTTTTCCACACAATTACAGCAGTGGCAGCTCAGCACGTTAGTTAGATTGGATATGTCCACTTCTAGCTGTGTGTAAGCCCTTCGTGGATAAATTGCTCACTTTTTTACAGCTCACAAGTAGATGATAGCCATTTCAGTTGCCCATGCACCTGCCCTTTTTGACAGATTTGTTGTGCTTGCACTGAATTTCATCTGTAACACTAGACTTGTGCAATCCTGAACTTATCATGAGTGGCTCCTTAAGAAATCTTTTTGTGCCCTAAATTGTACTTTCTGGTAGATTTTCTTTAGATCTTTAAGGTCATTTTTTTCCAGTGTGTACAGAGTAAGATGAGACTTGTGACTGAATGCATCATTTTAGTTGCTTGTGCTAAACTTCTGAGACTTGTAACTGTACTACTGCCTTGTAGTATTTTAAATTTACTTTAAGACAGGGTCCTTTAACAGCTGGTTATTACAGTGTTAAATACATTGCAGGTTTTTCAGATATCACTTACATTATGTAGATCCTTTAGGATGCAGATGTCTCACAGTTATCATCCAGTACACTACCAAGAATTGTCAGTGGAGTAACAGGTAGCACATTCACCTTTGATAAGGCTGTGGGTTCTATTCCCACATCAAGTTGATTGATTGCTCACACTGCAGTGCAGTATAAGTGGGATGTTGCACTCCTGAGTGTGCCATCCTTTGGGTAAGATATTAAAGTGATGCTCCATCTGTTCGAGCTGCTGGTATCTCAGATGTAAAAGATCACATAGCACCTATCAATAAGAGTAGGGGAAATACTTTGGTCAAATTTCCATAGTAGTATAAATTCCACCTTGATTTTCACCAGAAAAGAGGCTACTAGTCTAGTGAGACTAACCCAGTCAACAGAGGATAAATAAATGTAGCGCACTCACAGGTGTAGATGAAGTAGATATGGGTTCCTCCCTACCTGACTCTGGTGATACCCCTATAAGCCCAACACACCAAGGTGGCAAGAATGACAGATTTTATTCTAGGTGACACATCTAGTTTAAAAGACAATAGCACAACCACAAACAAATTATTTCAGCAGTGCACCAGTTAGCAATAATGCAAAGTGAAATATGCATGCAATGAAAACATACATTCATCCTCTTCCTCAGAGCTCAACAGAAAAGATCTTGACATTCAAACATGCACAAAGAAGGCAATATCAATGAGCAGTATGACGTTATAATGCAGCAATACAAACATGGGAAAAATGCAATGTCAAGCAATAAAAGAGTTATACTACAACAATACAGATATGAGAAAATGCAATGTCATTGAGTAGCAAAATTCTTGAAGGCAGCAGTACTAACACAAGCAAAATGCAATGTCATTGAACAATGAAGATTTATAATACAACAATGCAAGTATGAGAAAATGCAATGTCATTGAGCAGTACTGACACCCTCAATGCCCTTGATCAATTCACTAAACAGACCAGCTATGAAACACTCTGTTATACCCTGTTCATTGGCCAGTGTCTACTTACAGTCTTGCTGCCGGCAGGATAGGGCCCAAGTTGGAGCTCACATGGATCCCAGTTATTTGAAATCCGCAAAGCATTTGGGGGGGGGGATCCACAATCTTATAAAAATATAAAATGACTGCCAGAGCCTCTCACCACTGCATTGAGAATATCCTAGTGACCAGGCACCATGGTTCCTCTAATGAGGAAAAGCAGAAAAATCACCTTCCAGAACTCTGGTAATCATCTATGGCTTTTCTGTACTAGGCCCAAAGGAACTCCTTTTCTTGCTGAATCATATGCAGGCATGGAACTACTGTTTTCAGACTTCTGTCCTGATTCCACAAAATACCATCATCCAGGATTTCAGCAAAAGACAGACACAATCTGCTACTTCACTTCCCTGTCCCAAAGCAGTGGAAAAGAAAACCCAGTCATGCTGCAAGGCCCTTTTTCCCTTCAGCTACCTGTTTCAGTCTTCCCTCCTTTAGCTAGTATTCCAGTCTCTTTTTTCACTTTCAGAATTGTCTTTTATATCCCTGAAAAGGAGCTCCATCTTGTGGTGTAATGGAAAACTACAGTTTATTACTTCTACAATGAAATACAGTGGAAGCTACATAAAATAAAATAAGTGGTTGCAGAACTCTTTTTCTTCTGTACAAAAGGTTGCTGTAGGCTTCATACTAAAAAAACCTAACCTATTTTAAGAACAATGCATTATCAGGATGCTTAGGATTATCTTTTGTTGGTGCTAACAGAGAAGCAGATATGGATGTTCTTAGTTTTTGTAGCAAATAGTTTAATTAGCATAAGGGATAAAAAAAGTACTTTTATACATATTTTATTGAAATGTACATAACCTATGTGTTAAAAGAAAAACACTTATTTCTCCAACATTTGCCAGAAGAAACACAGCAATTTCGATAAGCAAATAAAAGCTTTATTTACATGCATGGAGACCTGCCACATCGATGGTGGAATGTCAGCAGTCTAACTTCTGTACAAACTGCAGGGGTTTTTATAGCCACTTCTGCACATACACACACATACTCAACAAGATGTTTATCAGACACTGAATTTCAGTTAAGACAGAAATATGCAAGGGTCAGTTTCAGTTAAGACAGAAATATGCAAGGGTCATAAGATAATTACAAGTTCTGTTCTTTCTCGGACTGCAGGTTAATATCTGCACATTCTTTCATGATCAGCCTGTTTAAACAGGTCAAACAGTTCTTTTAGAAATTCTTTCTTTGCACACAAGATAGTTTAACCCTTATTATGCCTGATACAAAGTAGTTGTTCATACAGAATTGTATTACATTTCCCCCCTAACAACACTTTGTATCAGCAAAATATTTCTCTACACATCCTGGTCATACAACATTTCATTTTTTTTGTATCCTTTGCACCCAAAATAGTAAGCTTTTGTCATATTGGCAGTTATTACATTAGACATCAACATTCGGATGCATGGGATACAACAGCAACCTAAAAACAAGAATATAATGGCACCAACACATACAGCAATTAAAATGTTCATAAGAACACTTCCCCAACTTCCGAACCAGTTCTGGAAGAATTCAGTCAATGGATTTTGTCCTGGTTTTGTCAGTTCAGACACCTTCTGAATAATTTCGAGATGACTCTCAATTTCATGCTGATTATCTGGGATAAACGAACAGCACTCCTCTTGGATAAGAGTGCAAGTACCTCCTTTTGCCGCTAGGGTGAAATCGAGTGCCATACGGTTCTGCAACACTACTGTTCTCATTGCCGTCAATTCGTCCGTCACCAATTCTAGCACAGAAAAAGTTGCATTGCTCAAGGTCTGTAGCAATTTTGACAATTTCCTGAGTTCCCAGATAGATTTTACTGTTCCATATGCTGGAAGAATACCAGCACCAGAAATGACATCATCACCCAAGTCCATGTGTGATAGCCCCTTGCTGCTACTGTGGGCTAAATCGTGATGATAGATCCAGGATGCATCAATGTTACCTATGGGATTAATAGGTTTATTAACAGCACGCACATTTCATATTTTACCCTGGGGTAGTGCATATACATGTCTTATTGCTGGTACCAAATACCCTAAAAAACAACTACATGACCAATTACCAGGTAACCACTTGTATGTTTTTCTACCACATATAAAGTAACAATTTTCAACTTTAGTAGTGACATTGCTATGCACATAACTTTGTTCAGAATGAAAAATCTTTTTATCAATTTTACCAAGTGAAATTTGATTAGGATCCCATATCCCGCTAATGGACATGTCAATCATTAAGTTTAGCTGTTGAATAAAACCAGTAAAGTTAGTATCACAACAATTTGTAAAGTTTAAACATTGATAACAAACTGTTATGTTGCACCAACTCCAACCTACTTTGGTTTTACCAATTTTTTGAAAGCATACAGTTCCATTTTGTCGTTTAGCTAAAGGTAATGCTATTTTGTCCTTTGAAGTAACATTTGAAGTCTCAAATATTAAATTTGTCCATGTTTCATTTGTTCCCAAAGGAACTGTACTTAACATTAAACCTCCATGTACGGTAGGGATAGCAGTACATACCCAACAATTTGAAATATTGAGTGATGAGGCATATGTATACTTAACAGCTTGGTAAGTGTTAAAAGGTGGATGCCATGATGTACGTTTACTAGGTTTTCTGACAGACTCTGTAAACAGAAAAGGCCAAAACAGAAAAACAATAACTACTATTGTTGTTAACAAAATTATCATGCAATACTTTTGAGGAAAAGGTTGCTTTTGTGCATCATTACTGTCTCTTTGTCTTCTTTCAGGTACGAGATGCTCCATTTCTTCATTCGAAGAAAACTAAAATGGATACAGAACTACACAAAAATATTAAAACTAAAAATTGTACTCAAAAATAATTAAATACAACCCCCTTTGTCACTTGTTAAGGTTCCTCACGGGGACCTAGATTTTTGTCCAGCTCAAACTGTTTCACCAGTTTACAATGTGTTAAGTGGATCCACGATGTTCGTTCTTTTATTCGAACCGCAATAGGAGTCGAAATCAGCACTTGATATGGACCTTCCCACTTTGGTGAAGCCCAGTTTTTTCTCTTGATTATCTTTATCCAGATCCAATCTCTGGGCTTAACTTCGAGAATTCTGCTCTTCTGTTGATCTGAAAAGCAATCATTTGTTAGAGGCATTTAAGTTTTTGTCAGCAATTTTCTCATGTAATCTGCTAACTCCTCACCCCCCTCACGTTCCACAGGCAATATCCCTTGCCATTGCGGGATGTAATAGGGGCGGCCAAAAAGGAGTTCAAATGGCGTAATACCTTTGGTGGTAGGTGTGGTCCGCATGGAGAGGAGTGCCAAAGGTAAGCAGATAATCCAAGACTGATGTGTCTCGGCCATGAGTTTTCGTAACTTACTTTTGAGAATACCATTATGACGTTCAACCAACCCGGCTGACTGCGGATGGTAAGCACAATGGTGTTTAAGGTCAATTTTGAAAACAACAGCCAATTTCTGAATAAGTTGATTAACAAAATGAGTGCCATTATCAGAATAGATGCGTACTAGAATTCCAAAATGTGGAATAATATCATTCGTTAAAATTTTTGCCACTGTTGAAGCATCCGGATGAGTGACGGGAAATGCTTCAACCCATTTAGAAAACGCATCAATGATAACTAATACAAACTTTTTCTGCTGTGCAGGGGTAAGTTCAATGAAATCCATATAGATGGTTTGAAAGGGATAGGGTGGAACTGGGAAGGTTGCCGGTGCAACACGTATACCACCCTGCCCATGAAAACGAGCACAGACAAGACAAGACAGACAAAAACATTTTGCATATGCTACAAATCCTTTACTCCAAAATACTTGTTGCACTACCTGAACCATAGCTGCTGGACCATTGTGAGACGGCCCATGAGTAATGAGGGAGGCATAACAAAATAAATTCATTGGTAAAACGTATTTACCATTTGGTCCCATATAAACCCCCTGCTCATGTGTCACCCCATATTTCATCCATTTTTGCTTTTCCTGTTTAGTACTTAATTCTTGCATGACCCATAAGGTGTGTAGATTAAGATTATCTGAAGGTTGCAGGTCTGTTTCAAGTGCAAAATTGGATGTTAAAGCAATTTCCTTAGCGGTCTTATCAGCTAGGGCATTTCCCAGTGCTACCGGATCTTTAGCATTAGTGTGGGCCGCGCATTTACAAATCGCTAGTCTACTAGGTAGTTGGCTAGCCTGTAAAAGATCCAAGATGAGGGTTTTATGCGTGATTTCTTTCCCCGAAGCAGTAACCATTCCCCTGTTTTTCCATTGCTGGGCAAAGACATGCACCGTAGAAAAAGCATACTGGCTATCTGTATAGATAGTGGCTGCTTTACCTTCCAACAATGCGCATGCCCTGGTCAAAGCAATTAATTCCGCTGCTTGTGTGGACAAGTTCCTGGGGAGAGGATTAGCTTCTATGATGTGTGTGTACCAGTTGTCACTGCATAACCAACTTGGGTGTTACCTATCTCATTTTTACGGGCCAACCCATCTACAAATAAGGTCCAGTCAGTGTTTGGTAAGGGTTGATCTTTAAGGTCAGGTCTAGGTAAAACATTTGCGTGAATCATGTCCAGGCACACATGTGGAGTTCCATCAGCCGGTGTGGGGAGGAGAGTAGCTGGGTTTAGGGTAGTAGTCGTGTGGGGTTGAGACAACAAAATAGTCATACACGATAAGTGTCCGCTTGGAGATAGAAAAGTTAACTTATCCTGCAGCAGAATCACTGCTACCGAATGCGGTACTCGCAAGGTCAGTGGATGAAATAAAATAACTGTCGCCGAAGCTTGAATGGCCAATGCCACCGCCACCACTGCCTGCACGCAGTGTGGTAATGATCGTGCGACAGTGTCCAATTTACTTGAATAAAAGGCCAGGGGTCTGAGTTTGTCCCCATGCGACTGTCACAGGACGGATGTCATGTATCCGCCTTTACAGTCCACCATTTGAATAAAAGGTTTGGAATAGTCAGGGAAACCTAGGACTGCTGAACTTGCTATCAGTTGTTTGATCTGAGTAAACGCTTGAATGGACCTATCCATCCAAGAAATGGGATCATTTGCCACCATTGGGACTGCAAAGATCAGATCTGATAAAGGACCTACTTCCTCAGCATAGTTAGGTATCCAACTATGGCAAAAGTTAGTAATCCCCAAAAATGACATAATTTCCTTTTTTGTGAGGGGCATAGGTGCCTGAAGAATAGCTTCCTTTCTAGTACCATCAAGTTGCCTGCCTTGGTTAGATATTAAATAACCCAAATAGCGTACCTCTAGTTTACAAAATTGTAATTTAAACTTATTTACCTTGTGCCCTTCTTCTGCTAAAAAATGTAGAAGCCGCAGGGAGTCCGTTTTACAGGCAGATTCTGTAGGGGCAGCCAGCAGGATGTCATCCACGTACAGCAATAGATGGCTTCCATGCTTCAGTGAAAATTGAGCCAGGTTCACTGACATTTCTTGAGAAACTACAGTAGACTTTCACAGTAACCTTGAGGTAATCGTGTGTATGTGTAACGTTTGCCCATAAATGTAAAAGGCGAACCAAAACCTGCTATCCTCATGTAATGGGATAGAGAAAAATGCATTACTGATATCAATAACTGTAAAATATTGGTCTGTGGGAAGGATATCATTCAGTAGGACAGACGGATCCAGAACTACCGGGGCCCTTGGTACTATGGCTGCATTAACAGCCTGTAAATCCTGTACCATCCTCCAAGTTCCATCCGGCTTCCTTACTGGAAACAAAGGCGTATTACATGGTGAATCTGCGCACGGGATCAAGACCCCTGCCCATAGTAATGCTTCAATTACCAGAGAAATTCCTCCTTCTGCTATTTTGCTGAATGGGTACTGTCGTTTGTGCGGTCTATAATCAGATTTAGGTGTGATTTTGACTGCACCTGCTGTTTTCATTAATCCTATATCATGCTGCCTAGTCGACCACAAAGACTGTGGTATAGTCCACAAATCATTTTCTTCTTGCGGACTCAGCATGAAAAGTCAGCTGGGCAATGCCCTATCTTCCTTCAAATGTACTGTAGGTCTAGCCTACGTAACCTAATTCAACTTTTGTACCTGAACCCCCCTGCTTTGTAACTGTTCTTCCGACAAGGTACTCCATTCCGTAACCTTCTTACCTACAGAGACCCAAGCCTGTCCTTCCTCTTTTGTTACAGATACATGCGGTGTAAAATTACTCTTAAAAAGTGCCAGCATATCTTTTGTGAGACTGCATGTGGCTGCAGAGTTTCCTAATTTATCCCAGTACAGCTGCTTTAAAACAATCTTCGTGATTTTATATTTAAAAAACAGTGTTTCATATACCCTATCAGGACCTATCAATTTCCTATAGTACATTGTACAGTGCAACTGTTCTGCCTTCACTGGTGGTTGATGACCATACTTACTTAAAGCCAAATTTAGTAAGTCATTTGTTACGCTTTGAGGACCTGTAGAGACCAAATCATTACTGTACCAGTAATGTAAATCTCCCTGTCCTTCTTGCAAAAATGCAGCTTCAAGTTGTACTCACTTGGCCTGTATACCATGAGCTGTGGGGACTGCCGCTATACCAAAAACATGCATTAGGTCCCTTCCTAACAAATTAACAGGGCAAATATGTGAAATAATTACACAAAACCTAATGGTCTGGTTTGTTTGAGGGTCTGTGAACCACAGCGGTCGAGACAGCGGTTCTTTATAAATTCATCCATTTGCCGCTTTTACTAATACATAATCACTCGTGGCTGCATCAGATGGCACAGCAGTATGTTTTAGCAAGGTCCTAGTTGCTCCCGAATCACACAAGAATTCCACTTCTTGTCCTTCAACCTGCAAACTAATCACAGGTTGCACCTCCAGTTGCATAGTTGACGCTAATGCTGTCAAGCTGACAACTTGATATTCTCCATCAGCAGAAAAACTGCTTTGCTCATGTTCCCATCCTGCACATTCCCCTTTGGTCTCTTCGTTCTCCTCCTCATAACCTTCCATAATTTCATCCGGTGGCCCTGGCCACTCTTCCTCACCGTCATATAGTCATGCTGAGGACTGCGCCGGTGCTTGTGAAGCACCCGGTTGTCCCGAGCTACGACAATCTCTTGCAAAATGTCCTTTCTTGCCACACTTAAAACATTCCCCCTCCTTACCCTTCCCTCATAATCCTCAGAGTGTCCTACATTTCCTCGCCCCCCTGCCTCTGCCCATTCCTCTGCCCCTATTAGGTTGACCTTGCAGCAACATAATCATGCCATCCGAATTAACCGTGAGGGTCTGTGCTTGTTTCTTCTTTTTATCCGCTATGTACTTCTCCGCATGCCTAGCATATTCTAACAGTGGTTGTAGCCGTGCTTTTCTGTGATCTATCATATGTTTAGTAATAAAATTACTAATTGGAGATCTACACCCTTTCAAAAAGGCATTCTTTAACTGTTGTTCATATGATGAGTCTGCCCCCTGATTAGTGGGTACTTCTATGCCACTATGGTCATTAAAAATAACAGTTAAACGCTGTAAGTAATGGTCTACTTTCTCGTCATCGGACTGTACGCATTGATTAATGCGTGTCCAGTTGCACATGCCTTCCATTTTTCTGCGACCCGCTCAAGTAACATTTTAAGTTGCCTCTCAAATTCCGCGGTATCATGACCAAGAGGCTTCCCGTCCCCTGTAAGGGATTTCCAATTTCCACAGATAAGGTGCCAGTCAGGACCTAAAATCTGTCGGAGTACCTGTTCAAATTCAATACTATTAAGTTTATAACTTATTTGCATACCGTGCATGTCATCGGCGAATTTCTTAATGTTGTCTTTTGGGTGGGGGATTCCTTCTATGGCTTTTCTAATGTCCTCTTTGTTCCATGGGCGGTAAACCAGGATTGTGGTACCCTGACTGTCCATTCCTACCTGTGGGTTTGCTACCTGAATCAAAGGGTATTCGCTCTCACTATCTGACACCGACTTATCCTTTATTCTCCACTCACCACCCCCTTCCTTTCGGTTTCGTAATTCTATAGAAGTGCCAGGAGTTTTTTGCAATGTTACGGTTGGTAGCGGAGGATAAATGGTGGAGGGGACCTTCTCTTTTTCACTTTCCTGATATTGTGGCGGCTCAGCCACCCCTTCCCCCTCCGCCACTCCTTCCACGAGGTAGGGCGGGGCTGAAGGATTACGACGAGTAGGTACGGTGGTTTCGTCATCTTCTTTGTTAACAAAAAATGTAGATTTTGCACTTGAATCATCCTTTGTAGCCATATTTTTACTAAGATATATTTTATTTGCCTCCTCAAGCCATTTTTGTGCCTGTGGAAAACCCACCTTCTTTTGGTCTTTTACTCTACTGCCTGTGTCTCTGCGCAGGTCCCTTACCAACCTCTGACATTGGTACTTATCTAATTTTCCTGAAAACTGATACTCCATCTTCCATTTGTCTAAATATTTTAGATTTTTTGGATGTAATTTAAACATATGTTGTTCATCTTCACTAACTTCAGTTTTTTCTGTTGAACAGCAACTATTTCCTGCTCCCATTTCCCTTATTTAAAAGAGAAAGTATTCCTTTTTCCTGAGATCTCTAGCTATCTTTAGAATTTTTTTTTTTTTTACTTAAAGATAGTCCTTTTTTAACAAACAATTGTCCCTTATGACTAGTCCCTTCCTTTTTCCCTATCCGTTATTAAAAAAGGGAAAGCTTACCTTGCTGTGAGTCTTCCGCCCTTTCGTTCGTCACTGTCTCGCGGATTGAATCAAGAGTGAATGGCCTCTACTTACGACAAGATTTCATCGGAGGTCTTTCACTTATCAGGGAGTCCGTGATTCGTTCTCCCTTCCTGTACAGGTTTTCAGTCCCTCTTGTGTGATTCGCACCGTGAAGAGGTGGCCTCACATTGGGCGCCAGAAAATGTTAAAAGAAAAACACTTATTTCTCCAACATTTGCCAGAAGAAACACAGCGATTTTGATAAGCAAATAAAAGCTTTATTTACATGCATGGAGACCTGCCACATCGATGGTGGAATGTCAGCAGTCTAACTTCTGTACAAACTGCAGGGGTTTTTATAGCCCCTTCTGCACGTACACACACATACTCAACAAGATGTTTATCAGACACTGAATTTCAGTTAAGACAGAAATATGCAAGGGTCAGTTTCAGTTAAGACAGAAATATGCAAGGGTCAGTTTCAGTTAAGACAGAAATATGCAAGGGTCATAAGATAATTACAAGTTCTGTTCTTTCTCAGACTGCAGGTTAACATCTGCACATTCTTTCATGGTCAGCCTGTTTAAACAGGTCAAACAGTTCTTTTAGAAATTCTTTCTTTGCACACAAGATAGTTTAACCCTTATTATGCCTGATACAAAGTAGTTGTTCATACAGAATTTTATTACACTATGCAGTTTATACATAGCTAACTGCTGAATAATGCTTTGGCAAAATCATTAATCTTTTAGTGCAGGCTAAACAATAGTACTGCTTGTGCACAGAGGTAGGCTTTTTATTTTCTGTAATAAGGCACCCCTTTAGTTAATTTTATCAGAATTGTAGCAAAGGCAGTACAACAACCTGTCCTGGGTGTAAGCAGTTAGTTAGGGGTGCAATTGGTATCTTTGCCAAGGTGCTGATCGCTCCCAGGTTGAAGCTGCAAGCATTCTCAGCAGGCATTCCACTTTCACAGTTGCCTTATAGGTTCATAGGAGTATACTGGGCTAATGACCCTGGAGCCCTTACAAGCCTAGCCCAAAAGATTCCCTGGCAACATGCCGCCCAACGTTATTTCCCCATGCCTCTGTCCAGCAGGGCCACTGAAATGATCCCCGGGGTGAATTTTCTATTCCCATCCACTCAACAAGATTTCTCTTGAAGAGGGCCAGTCAGGTTCTCTGCTTGACATGTATGGAAAGTTTATTCCACAGCATGGGCAGTCTCTGGGTTAGGAACCTGTCCCTCCAACAAGTTCTGTTGATTGTGGTAATGAGGTTGAGGTCTCTGGTGCATGTGTTATGGAGGGATTGGGATTTCTTTAGATGTAGCATAGTAGCATATCCAGTGCTGGGTCTGACAGGGCTTTGTAGGTCAAGCAGAGATCTCCTCTAAGTAGGTGATATGATGCCAAGAAAAGTTGGAGTTTTTTAGTCTTTCCGCATAGGGCAAGTGTTTTAGGTCTAGGATCCTCTTAGTAAGGTATTTTTGTAGTCTTTCTAGTTGTTGCAAATGTTTAGTGAGGTACATGCTGAATGGGGCATTGTACTCAATAATTGGTCTAATGAGGGAAGAGTAGAGAGAGACAATGACCTCTTTCTTCCTGGAGGCAAAACCATTTGTAATGAGATGTGCCACATAGAAGGATTTTCTGACCACAGTGGCAATGTGATTATCATAAGTTGCTATCCATTTGTGTTCCCAGATCTCTTATGACCCCTTCGGTGTTCAGTGGACTACCATCGATGTGGTAGTTCATGGGTATCGTGTTCTTCCCAAAGGGAATGATGATGCATTTTTTGGCGTTGAGCTTGAGGCCATGGTTCTGACTTGTAACAAATCACACAACGAATTGACCTAGGTTTCATCTTTATTAGACTTCTTCAGAATACAAATGATAAGAACCACACACTTTTTATATAAAACACATGATGATGACATCATCAAACAATCAATCAAAAGACCAGCTTTCAAAATAAAAGCAGCAGTAACAGTATAGTTAAAAATTTGCAGAAACCTAAAGTGAAGGCAACCCAATAAGCTCCTGCAGATGAACACTAGTCATAAAAACAATGAATTGTAAATTATAAATGTACGTGTGTGTAAATATTAAGAAAATAAAAGGAAAAACAATAATCAAACCTAACCCAAAATGTTCCTTAATTTCAAAATAGGCATAATGCTAATAGAGTCATTAATGCCTGGGAAAACTAAAGCATTCAATTTCAACTGCCATTTCATCTCACAGATATCTAGGTACACTTCGACTTTCTTACCCTGATTACCAACCAGTAATTGCTGTATAACACTAAATTTAAAAGAATGACTAGCATTAGATTCAATATGCCTATATAAGGCATTTGTCTTTTTCTTCAATCTAATGTCCGATTGATGCTCCATGATGCGGTCCCTGAACTCCCTACAGGTCTTCCCAATGTAAAAGGCCGGGCACTGTCTGCATAAGGCCACATAAACCACACACCTACTGCAACAATCAAAATGAGCCCCGGACCTAACAGTGATCCCAGCCACTTTGTATTCGGAACCAGTTAAATTAATCAAATGACATACACTACACCTGCCACACCTAAAAGTGCCCCTACTCCTGTTGGTAGCAAGTTGGGGCACATGATCCCTTTCCAATAATTGCTTAAATGAGCGACCTTTCCTAAAAAGACATCTAGGTGGGGCCCCCAATTTAACACTAACCAGTTTATCTAAATTCAAGAATTTCCAGTTACTTGTAACTGTCTCAGAAATGTAAGGTGCATCAAAAGAATAGGTTGTGATGAAAAAAAGCTGTTCACCCTTGTTGCCCCGTGTATGCCTAACACCACTCTCAAAATCAGTTGTAATTGTGCCAACACTCTCACCATCCTCAGCATTGGCAACCAAAGATCCAGGCCCAGAAACGGGCTTACCATGTAATAATGCCCAATAAATGCCACTTGACCTCTTTGATATAACCTCTTCAGCAATACACGTACATAAGGCTAACGGGTACCCACGCCTAATGAACATCAATTTAATAAATTCAATTTCCTTAAAAAAATCAGAATCCAAACTAGTCATTCTTGCTGCCCTGACCATTTGCCCTTTCACAATTGCTTTCTTTTGATGGTCAGGGTGCCAGCTGAATAACTCAAATAAGAGTTTGAAAATGTAGCCTTCCTGTGAATGGTGGAAATTAAACCTAAATCAACAGGATTAATAGTCAAGTGGACATCCAAATAATCAATTTCAGGATTACTCATATTGTGGGTGAAATGTAAAAATTCTACCGAATTAGTAATGTACTCAATAAATGCCTTAACATCGTCAAGTCCACCTTTCCAAACAATAAACAAGTCATCCAGGAAGCGGGTATAAAAACTAACATGGGGCATAAATCGGCTAGTAAATAAAAATTCCTGCTCCCAGTATGCCATAACATAATTGGCATATACTGGGGCACAAGCCGCCCCCATAGCAACACCAGTTGTTTGCTTATAGTAACAACCCTCAAATTGTATAAAGTTGTTATTGAGGACAATTTCCATCAAGCCAATCAACAAGTTAATTCTATCCTGACCATACAACCCTGTTTTGAACAACTGACGTTCCAACCATTCAAGCCCTATTGTAGTAGGAATAACCGAAAACAAATTAACAACGTCAACTGTGATCATTATGGTGTCATTGCTAACCCTAACACCCTTTAATTTCTCCAAAAATGACCAGGAATCTTTAGTAATGTAATCAAATTTCTTTAAACCCTTTTGTAGCTCATAATCCAAAAATTTGCTTATAAAGCAAGTTTTGCTACGCTTTCCATCGACAATTGGTCTAAAGGCTAAGTTGTTTAA
Organism: Protopterus annectens; assembly: GCF_019279795.1. Lineage (NCBI taxonomy): Eukaryota > Metazoa > Chordata > Ceratodontiformes > Protopteridae > Protopterus > Protopterus annectens. The sequence goes on from NC_056726.1 coordinate 442,642,138, forward strand.
ACCTTTATGTATTTTCGGTATCCCAAAAATCCCACTAACAAAAGGATAGTCATTGTTCAAATAACTATACTCCACTTCATTTATATGCCCCTGCCATAGTAAGTCTTCAATGAACAAATTAACTTTACTGTAAGCAATATTGAGCTGGTTGAGGCTTACCTCTTCATAGGTATCTGTAGCTAACAAGGCCATCACATTGTTTACATAATCAATCCGATCAGTAATTACTAAGCCATTACCCTTGTCAGGTTTCATGAATCTAATAGTTCCATCATTTACTAATTCTTTGAGCAAGATATGCTCATCTGAAGTTAAATTGTCCATTTTATCATAAATTTGCTTGTTGTGTGCATATCTAGACTGGGAAAAATGTTCCCTGATTTCAAACTCACAAATCTTGTCATACGCGTTAATCACAGCATTACTAGGGGGCATATACTTACTTGATTTTTTTAAAACAGAGCTCGCTTTACTGCAATTTGTACCATCAAATAGCAGTCTCAAATTCATTTTCCTAACTAACAATTTTAAATCAATTAAGGAATCACTTAAAATACCCCTTGCTAGTGGAACAAAGGTTAACCCCTTGGCTAATAATTCAACATGCCGCTCATTGATAACTTTGCTAGAATAATTATAAATTTTAAAATCATCATAGGTGTTAATTACAATTGAAGGGTTACTGAGCCCGTAGTTACAAACAGCTTTGGATTCACCGTCAGCTATTTGAATTAATGCATCAATGTCACAGTCATCTACAAAACTTTGAAGTATATAACTAGAAGACTGCACATTGGAATCGTTCACATCACCCATCGGTGCCTCACCATTCAAATCTAACTGTGTTGAAACCCAACTAGAAAAAGGAGGCAAAGGATACAAGCTAACATCTAATAAGGAAACCAGTTCGGCATCCCCATTTCCAACATTATCAGCTATAAACCCTTTAAAACTAGTCATAGAGGGTGATACAGCACCGTACTCAAGTGACTGTTTAATACCAACACCAGATGTGTCAATCTTATTAGCCATTAACAAAGTTTGTGGCTCTGTTGGTAGATCTGTTTCAGACAACCATACACTATCTTCACCCACAAAAGATGAAACACCAGGATGCAAACGCATATCTAATTGCGTATTGTCTATATTATATGCATCCCCTAATACACACTCAGAATTGGTTGACAAATCTGAAGTTAAAGTACTAAAAGAAAAAGTGGGCCCCTCAAAACAGTTGCCACACATTGCTGTAGGGTTATTTGATTCCAAAACATAAATATTACTAAATACAGGCTCACATAAATCACTATGAGTAAATAATAACGTGTTAACAATATTACACGCATTGCAATCTGTATCACTTCCCTCAAATAACATAGAAAAAGTCGCATTATTTTCGGAGCTTGATTTGTTAGGTATTCCTTCAAAAAACGTAGCAAAAATAGAAGCGCTAACATCACATTCGCTGTTTACTTGAGAAGAATTGCTAGCTTTAAGTGAAATGCGTAAATCATCACTTCCTTGTGAACACAGTTCATCACCTTCCATATGTGTGCCATTTATGTTGAAACCCATGAAATAGCCAGAATCAGCGTTAGTGTCAAATAACAGTCTACCAGGTGCTGTACAAGCGTCTTTGATCAAATTTTGAACATTATACGTGCCAAAAGTGGAAACACCAAATGTACTGTCTCTAGAAAGGCTACATAGATTACTTGTTCCAACCAAATGAGTCAGCGGCAGCCCCTTCAAGCTAGGAGACTCCAAATGTCCATTAGAAACAATGTCATGACATTCCTGGTACAACATACAATAAGGGGGCTTTGTAGGAGCAAAGGAAGGACCTAAATAATGACGCTCACCTGGATGATTGAAGCCGTTACCAAGCCTCACCTCCTCCACTGACCCCGGTTGCCCCTGCTGTTCACATCGCTGAAGCTTCTTGTCTTTGGCTTCACCCCTTGTCTGCCAAAGTCTTTGAATTCGTTGGTTTCTTGTCGCTGATTCTGACCCCTTATCCTCTCCGACCTTCTTAGCTCCACATCTAAAGGGAAATCCTCTCGACCAGGCTCCTCATTTGATACCTCATCCCCTGATGTCATTTCCGGTTCTCTATTGAATACGCTCTTGTTTAAAGGGACTCTGCCATAGCAATTACCCTCAGACATGGGATAAACTTGATTGCGCCTATACTCAATAGTATCCCTTTCAATCTTTTTTGCCTTCCTAGCATGTATAGATGCACATTCAGCATTCACATCAATCAGCAAATTGTTGTAGTTAGTTAAATAATGTTCGAAGTTTAAGTCAGTGGTAATTGCCTTGTTTTCCACTTCCAGCTCAACCAGTAAAGATGCAATTTGCTGATCATTATATTTAATAATAATATTAAGAAGTTCAAGCCCCATTTTGTCATAAAGCTTGTGTACTTCTTCAGGCATGTCTCTTTTAGCCTCAATACCATTGGGGTACTTCCAGGCCCACAACCCCTTGGGTACTATACCACAATCAATGTTCTTTTGCAGGTAACCATTTTCGATTTGCAATTTTTTCAGCAAAAATAACTTTCTTTCAAAGTCTTTTAAGCGCTGTGCCAAGGGCTTAAAAGCATTTCTTTCTACATTCACTACACCCCCACCACGTTGAAAATTAAAATCATTGACTCTCCACTTATCTACATCAAAGACAGATGAAATGTTACCACCAGAGTTGCCAGAGGTGGATGGATTCGCAGCCCTCACTCCAGTATTCACCTCAGGAGAAGCATGTTCTGCAATAACATTAGAAGCGAACTCACGCCTTCCAGCTGGCCCTGGTCCAGCCTTATTGTCCTTATTGTCCTTTTGCTGACCTTCTACCAAACACTGAATTTGCTTCGAATGCTCTGCTAATTGCTGGTTAATAGCCTCCAATAAGCCCAAAAGGTCTGGTCCAACACCACCACTCTCCATACTAGTAAAAGAAACCAGAACAAATACAGACCAGCAATGGAACTCCAAGGAGGCAACCAACTTGTAACAAATCACACAACGAATTGACCTAGGTTTCGTCTTTATTAGACTTCTTCAGAATACAAATGATAAGAACCACACACTTTTTATATAAAACACATGATGATGACATCATCAAACAATCAATCAAAAGGCCAGCTTTCAAAATAAAAGCAGCAGTAACAGTATAGTTAAAAATTTGCAGAAACCTAAAGTGAAGGCAACCCAATAAGCTCCTGCAGATGAACACTAGTCATAAAAACAATGAATTATAAATTATAAATGTACGTGTGTGTAAATATTAAGAAAATAAAAGGAATAACAATAATCAAACCTAACCCAAAATGTTCCTTAATTTCAAAATAGGCATAATGCTAATAGAGTCATTAATGCCTGGGAAAACTAAAGCATTCAATTTCAACTGCCATTTCATCTCACAGATATCTAGGTACACTTCGACTTTGTTACCCTGATTACCAACCAGTAATTGCTGTATAACACTAAATTTAAAAGAATGACTAGCATTAGATTCAATATGCCTATATAAGGCATTTGTCTTTTTCTTCAATCTAATGTCCGATTGATGCTCCATGATGCGGTCCCTGAACGCCCTACAGGTCTTCCCAATGTAAAAGGCCGGGCACTGTCCGCATAAGGCCACATAAACCACACACCTACTGTAACAATCAAAATGAGCCCCAGACCTAATAGTGATCCCAGCCACTTTGTATTCGGAACCAGTTAAATTAATCAAATGACATACACTACACCTGCCACACCTAAAAGTGCCCCTACTCCTGTTGGAGTAAAAAAAAAAGCTGTTCGCCCTCGTACGTGTATTGCTGAAGAGGTTATATCAAAGAGGTCAAGTGGCATTTATTGGGCATTATTACATGGTAAGCCCGTTTCTGGGCCTGGATCTTTGGTTGCCAATGCTGAGGATGGTGAGAGTGTTGGCACAATTACAACTGATTTTGAGAGTGGTGTTAGGCATACACGGGGCAACGAGGGTGAACAGCTTTTTTTCATCACGACCTATTCTTTTGATGCACCTTACATTTCTGAGATAGTTACAAGTAACTGGAAATTCTTGAATTTAGATAAACTGGTTAGTGATAAATTGGGGGCCCCACCTAGATGTGTTTTTAGGAAAGGTCGTTCATTTAAGCAATTATTGGAAAGGGATCATGTGCCCCAACTTGCTACCAACAGGAGTAGGGACACTTTTAGGTGTGGCAGGTGTAGTGTATGTCATTCGATTAATTTAACTGGTTCCGAATACAAAGTGGCTGGGATCACTATTAGGTCCGGGGCTCATTTTGATTGTTACAGTAGGTGTGTGGTTTATGTGGCCTTATGTGGACAGTGCCCGGCCTTTTACATTGGGAAGACCTGTAGGGCGTTCAGGGACCACATCATGGAGCATCAATCGGACATTAGATTGAAGAAAAAGATAAATGCCTTATATAGGCATATTGAATCTAATGCTAGTCATTCTTTTAAATTTAGTGTTATACAGCAATTACAGGTTGGTAATCAGGGTAACAAAGTCGAAGTGTACCTAGATATCTGTGAGATGAAATGGCAGTTGAAATTGAATGCTTTAGTTTTCCCAGGCATTAATGACTCTATTAGCATTATGCCTATTTTGAAATTAAGGAACATTTTGGGTTAGGTTTGATTATTGTTTTTCCTTTTATTTTCTTAATATTTACACACACGTACATTTATAATTTATAATTCATTGTTATTATGACTAGTGTTCATCTGCAGGAGCTTACTGGGTTGCCTTCACTTTAGGTTTCTGCAAATTTTTAACTATACTGTTACTGCTGCTTTTATTTTGAAAGCTGGCCTTTTTTGATTGATTGTTTGATGATGTCATCATCATGTGTTTTATATAAAAAGTGTGTGGTACTTATCATTTGTATTCTGAAGAAGTCTAATAAAGACAAAACCTAGGTCAATTCGTTGTTTGATTTGTTACAAGTTGGTTGCCTCCTTGGAGTTCCATTGCTGGTCTGTATTTGTTCTGGTTTCTTTTACTAGTATGGAGAGTGACCATGGTTCTGACACCAGTCATTGGTCTCCATGAGGCCTTTCTGTAAAATGTCAGCATCATTTGGGGAGCTAATAATGGCTCCCAGTTTGCAGTCATCAGTGAACATGGTCAGCCAGAGTCCCTTGGTTTTGGCCTAGACTTCATTAAAGTAGATGCCAAACAGGAGAGGACCCAAGACTGAACCCTGTGGGACTCCACTCGTGACTGGTCGGTAGTCAGACTTGGGAGTCCACTACTTTTTACTGTGCGAGTTCTATCCATGAGCCAGTTTGTGACCCACCTTGTGACATAGGGGTTGATGCCTAATTTAGTGAGTGTATCTATGATTCCTGAGTGAGGAATTGTATGAAAGGCCTTGGCCAGATAGAGGTAGGCTGTGTGGACTACCTAGCCTTCATCCACAGCTCTAGTGACAGACTCAAAAAAGTCTTCCAGGTTTAACAGACAAGATCTACCCTTAACAAACCCAAACTGCATGGGGTCTAGAGTCTGGAGATTCCCTATGTTCTTACTTATTAGGTCCATGATGGTGCGCTCCATAGTCTTGCATGCCAGACTCATCAGGCTAATGGTGCAGTAGTTCCTAGGGTCTGTAGTCACACCCCCTTTGTGGTGTGGTATTACTGTAGCAGTGCACCATTTGGCTGGGACAAAGCCTGAAATGAGGCTGTGATTGAACAGGGTGCTCAGGTGTGGTGCCAGTTCATTTTGCAATTCATGTAGAACACAGTCCAGGATGTTGTCAGGTCCCAGTAAAAGCTGTATTCTTGGCCTTGGCCAGTGCAATTTTAACCTGTGCAGCTGTAATATTAGGTGCTTGACATTCCTTAGGGACTGTGATTGGCCCTTTAAGGGGTGAGAGGGGGGTAAAGTTGGCACTTAATCTGTCAGCCAGTATATTGGCAATGTCTGTTGGCTCGGTATAAGCGTTACCATTGTGTAGTAGCTCTCAGCAAATCTGAGCATTGCCTTGTAGATTTTTGACATAGCTATAGAAGATCTTGTGGTTGTCTTTAGTACCTGTTGCTATTTTGTTTTCATAGATAGCTTTGAAGGATTTGATGAAGGATCTCATCTTTTTGTTAAGGCTGACAAGGGATAGTTTCTCCTGTCTTGGGACTTTGTCTTGTTCTGCAACAGTTTCTTCCTTCTTTTGTAGAGTATGTTTATGGGAGGAGCCCACCAGATTGGCTTCCTTTTTTTGGAGGAGAGCATCTTGGTTCTATTGGGAATGATTCATTCCATGCATTTGTGTACATGTTCGTACAATGCACTGGAGTATGATTCTGCTGTCTTGCATTTATTCTCCATTTTCATGTGCGATGTAAAGTTAGCCCCCTCAGTTTTTAGAAGCCCAAAGTTGGATTTGGAAAAGTTTTTTACGGTGTTTACCTTTGCAGGGGTGTGGTGGGATGTGGATATTCATGGTGACTAGCTTGTGGTCAGATTTGACCAGGGAGGAGTTGACAGTTGGGGTAGAGCAACAGTCACCCATTTTAGTAATAACCAGGTCGAGAATGTTGCTATCCCTAGTGGAAGTAAGAATGAGCTGGTCCAGGGCATTGGAATTGATGAACTCCAGGAAATGTTCAGCAAGTGTGTTGTTACTTGAGGAGCTTTCTCAGTTGATGGAGGGGTAGTTAAAGTCACCCAGTATGAGGGTGTTGTGATGCACCTTTATGTTTTCCAGGGTATTTAGGAATGTGGAGTGGGATTCTTGGGACATGGTAGGGGATCTATTACAGTCAATAACCTGGATAGCTGTTTTACCCAGTGTTAGTTGTAAATGGATTATCTCTGATGCGTTATGTTGGGCAACTATAGGAGGTGTACATATCATTTGTGAATATGGAGACACCACCACTTTTAGGGCTTCGATCCACATTTTGGGGCAGAAATGTGTGGTATGAGTTTTAGCCTGGTAGCACAGGTGTGCTTTTAGGTGCCTTGAACCAGATCTCTGTTACTGCACAAATGGCAATGTTCTCCATTTTGAGGAGCACTTCAAATGAGTGCATTTTGAGATTGAGACTTCTAGCATTGAGTAGCATAACCCTCAGATTACATTTGCTTGTAGCTGTTATGGTGGTAATTTGGTCCTCTGGACTTTACCTAAAAAAGGCACTATAGGGGTGGCAATGGCCATGACCAGTATACGGAATCCCAGGGGTGACAGATACAGGCCATCACTGGCAAAGCATCGAGGTCTGTCGATCATGTCATCCCAGGCAGACAGATACTGGATCCCCTTGGAATGACATCAGAAACTTAGTCAGTTATTGAAGTCAATAATTTTTTGTTTGTACTGTGGTATCATTCTTGGTGACGGTAAGATGCTACTCAGAGCTAGGGTCATACCCTCCTGGGCTACATGATCTGAGACCTCCTCCATGTCTCTTTTCATGTAGTCCATGGAGGTGCATCTCAGGTTGTTCACACCAACATGGACAATGACAGAGTCATATCTGTACCTGTTGTGAAGTGACCTGAGTGCATGCATTACGTGGTTTATCCTGGCTTCCAACAGGTAGCGGACCATTACCTTCTCCTTATTCAACCTAGTGAGTGGGACATCAGTGTGCCTTACTATTGAGTCACCTATAAAAAGTGTATTAGGTAAGTTGTTTTGCCTTAGGGGCTTTGGTTATGTGCCACACTGGCTGTGTGAGCTATTTGTCATGTGGTTTGTGCTGTGGTGCAGTGGTTGCATGCATTTCTACCTTGGAGTTCTCTGTTGTTTGGGTAGATTTTTATTGAGAGCCTCCACAAAGTTGGTTGTGTGTTTTGTGTTATTATGTGATAGCTGTAAGGGTATGTGGCTATGTGTTCCTTGTGGTGTGGTGCTAGTGTTGACCTTCTCCTCTTGACTGGCTATTCCAGTCTTGGCTGGAGAGTGCATGGCTTCCAATCTGGATACATAAGTGCATCTCCTGCATGTCTGAGTGTTGTGGGGTAAGAGGAGAGGGTTGTCAGTGTACATGAGGCAGTTTCTACATTGCCTCAGGATGCCCAGGTTCACCAGATTAATATAAGAAAGCACAGGGAACCAACATTTGGACATGCCTGGAGGGGTGTGTAATTTATTAAGTACTGAGGCTGTTTCTTTTATAGAAATATTAGTATTGCTAGCAATCTATGTGCTACAGTAATTGCTATGGGAAGTTTGGACAAGTGCTAGACTTTATAAGCTTGTTTAAGTGAAGAAAAGAAGGGAGATAGCAATATCTAAGGGAAAATTTGAAGAGTACACTTTCTGGCTCTGGGAATAGTTTTACTCTAGCTTAGCTGCACTGTACGTCATGCAAACCCACACAAACATGTTTTTTTAAGGCAGAAAGTTAAAAGTGATAGAATACAGCACAAAACACCCAATAAGGTACAATTTCATAGCTGGAAAGCACTCCTCTAGTGGTAGATAGGCTGCTCAGTGCTTACAACTCCCACTGATAAGCAGAAAGGCTTCCCTCTATCACAGAAAGATCTTTAGTGCCTTAAAGACTGTCAGCATGTAAAGAAAGAGCTGTGATTTAAGTAGATATTAGCCCTTTGTCACATTCACACATTGACGTCTGCAAAAATAATACTATTTTATTTTTTAATCCTCAGCGTCTTTCTTTTTGTTTTTGGTCCTCAACTTTGGTTGGGGGACAACATTTGGGGCAACTCTCAATTCACTGTTTCATGCTTATACAAACCAATCTGGGTTTTGACACCTGGTTAGCATGACATGTAAAATACTCTGTACTGATGGCTGCCATTGGTCTAGATAAGCTCTGCCAAAACTAAAAGTTAAAATAATTTCTTATCTCGGATAATTAGTATTAGCCTTTTATATAAGAAACAACCTTCTGCCTTACTTAAAATCAGTAATACCAAGAATGTAATAAGGCTTCCTTCATTTATCAGCTTTAATAACCTGCTGATATAGTGCTTATGTTACTGTCATACTATAATTCTAGAGTGGTGGGCTGCAAGGAGCAACTGACTGGGTGGGGTTAACTGCAGTGTAATGGGTCTGTATTACAGAAGGCCAATTACAATTACCTGTGTAAAAAACAGATGCAGACATTCATTTTAATCCACAGACTGCCTCAATAAGTATCCACTCATTCAAGAAACTTAACTGACTATATACACCTCAGATGTCTGACTGCAGTCAGTAATGCCAACCTTTAGTAAAATGGAGCACTATACAAAAATCTCCATGGGCCCCCCATTGCATACTAGTCTCCCTGCACATTCACAGTGTCCCTCCCCTGTTTTTTGTGGCTCCCCACTATTCAGATAATTTGCTTATTTCTTGCTTTTCCACACATTTTTTAATGTATTAACTCCATGTGTTATTTCACATTCATGTGTAAACATCATGCATGATGAACCATATCTCATCAATGGTTGGCTCTTCATGTCCTATTCTATCACTATTACCCCCCCTCCCCCGGTTTCCCTTTGGGTTCATCCTGTCCTTCCTACTCGCATGATTTTCACTCTAATAGTATCCTAATGCCTCTTTCCATTGCATTTTCATTTTTCCATCCCTTCTTTTCCTCATCCTAATCAGTTTCTGCCATCTCTCCTGCAGGTCTAGGGACCTCTTGCATAATTCATGATTCCATATTGCTTTTGTCTGCTACTAGTTTAGAGTGATGATGGCTTTAACATCAGTGCTCAGCAGTTGAATAATGTTCATTTCTCTTTCTATCCAGATGCTGTCCTCTTGCTTTATGCCCTATATACAAAACTTCCCAAATATGCACTGCTTCCTTTTGGAATATGTCTCCCCAAATTTTCTGTGCCTGTTTTCAGACTTCTTGTTGCAACCCGCAGTCCCAGAATATTTACATTACACCTGCCTCTTCCTCCTGATACTTATATCATCTACTGTACTCTTTTTCGCCTTCCTTTACCAATCCCAAGGGGTTAGATACCATCAATGCAGCATTTTCAGGCTTTGATTTCCTACTTCATGTACTTTCTGCACGTGCCACATTGCCTGGCTCCCTTCCAAACTACCTCTATTTATCAATTTTTACATATTATCTTTTCTTCAATCCTGTCTATTCTTTCCTTTAACTCTTCATAGATTTGTTCAATACTTTACCTCTCTCACGTCTTCAGTTTCCTACAGGATGCCATCCTATCTCCTTTTACCATCCCCTTCCTGCCAGTTTCTTTCTTCCATTGTATTCTCTGTATTCTTTTTCTAGGTATCCCTGAGTACCAAGTAGTTTCACCACTGGGCCACATGTATTCTGTATTTCTCTGTTAACATCATTAATTTAAATCTTTCTTTACCATCCTTTTCCCTGCATACCAAATATTTTTGTTGAGCTATTCCACTTCTCCTCCAGATATCTTCATTTTTCTTCCCTAACTTTGCTCCCATACTTCTGTTTTTCATAGTATTTTTGAGGTTCCCTTTGCCCCACTTCATGCATCCCCGTTATTTTAGTTCTGCTTCATGCATGCCCTTTAATAAGTTTCTCCATGTCTACCTCTCCCTTACTTTCTTTTACTTAAACTCCTTCTTATCTGTTTCTATCCAGTGAATGATATTACGTCATTGCATACATCAATATATGTGGGAGCCCTTAGCTCCCCTACTCCTATTCATTCACGGTTTAGTCTTACTCACACTTTCCCCCTTACCTTTACTGACTCAGCTCTCTAGGTCTTATTGCATTTGCTGTAGCCTTTTGAACCGGGGGACCTATTTGTATGCATGCGGAGTAAGTGGAGGATTATTGGTGGTATAATCATCCTTACTGCATTAATTCTCCCAAGCAATGTATAAGTCTAATCCCCCCTCACTGGAGTGCATCCCTTATCTTATTTTTCAGCTTCCTCTAGGCTCTTCCCCTATTGTCTCTCACAATGTTCTCAACATAGAATCCCAGGTACTTGAGGAACTCTTCCTCCTTTATCTCCCATGGTCCACCTTCCCCCTTCCCTTATCCTAATCTTACTACTATTGTCTTTTTGTTGTACCTCAGTCCTACCACTTCTTTAAACTTTTCAAATGTCTCTCTTATAGTGCCAACTGCTCGAGCTATGTCCTCTGACATTAACATGCAGTCATCTGCATGTAACAGACTGAGATTGTATCCCCTCCTTCTCTTCAAGCTCTGCTAAATTGTGTCTGATTTCCACTGTCATCTCCTTGATCACAAGCATGAAGAGCCCTGGGGATAATGGGCACCCCTGTCTGGTCCCCTTCTCTATCCTTGCCTCCACAGATTCTCCTCTATTTATGATTATTTCAGTCTCTGGGTCTTGGTATATGGCCCATATCCAATGTAATGGACTGTTCTGCTGCCTGGCTTTGTTGCAATGTCTTTAATAGGAATTCACACCTCACCATACCAAAGGCCTTCTGCAGATCAAAAAGCACACTCCCACCATTCCCTTCCCTTCCTGCTTCTGTTCCTCTCTGTCCATAAATTCCAAGAAGTCCCACCAGCTTTGTTATGCCTTCCTTTCCTTCATGAAGCCATTTTGCCCTGCTTCTATTAATTTTGGGAATACTTTATCCAGTCTTTCTGCTATTATCTTTGCCAAAATATTGATATCTACATCAATCAAAGAGATAATACAATAATTTCCCACCTTCTCCCTTTTTTCTCCCTGGTTGGATATCATGGTTACCATGGCCCTCCTCATACTGTTCGATATTTTGTTCGAATCTTGTTTTCTCTTGTATTACTTCTCTAGGACCTACACATTACCTCCCCCCACCCACCCACAATTTGTAGAACTCTAGAGGGAATCCAGCTTTCCTTAGCTCATCGCTTGCTACATCTGCATTCAACTTATGCCTTTATTTGTTCTGCAGTATATATTCCTCCACATTCTTTCCCCAGTTACATTCTGAGACTTCTATCCTTTCCTGTTGTTTGTAAGTCACCTTGTCATATCCCTTGAATCTTTCCCTTATTAGTTCATTCTCCTGTAAGCATTTTTCACCTCCTCCCCTTATACTCTGTACCTCTCTCTGCTTCCTTTTTCCTGTAATTCTTGGTTATCTGTTCCCTTGTGCCTTCCCAACTCTTTACCAGTAGTTTCTCCAGTACCTTTGTTGAATTTCTTACTCCATCATAGTCTTTTCTCTATAATGTCATTCTTTTTGATTTTTATCTAATGTGTAGTGCTTCCTTTCCATTTTTGTTTCTTCCAGCTTCCTTCTTTATCACCTCTACCTCTCTCCCCTTCTCCTTAATCACCCTGCCACTTGCCTTTCTTTCCTTCTCCTCTCATCAATTCTCTCATCAGTGACCTGATCTCATCACACCACCGTTCTTAATGGTCTTGCATATTATCCTGTAATGACTCCTTTACTATTCCTTGCAATGTTTCCTTATTCTGTGTCTCCTTCTATATATGTGGCTCTCTTATAATTGACCTCTTCCATTATTTTCATCAGGTTTTCTTTCCCTAAGAACATATCTAAACCATTTGCCTGTACCAAAGTGTTTCATGTGAATGTGCTGTCTTTTTTGGTTCCATCGAGATATAGTAGCCCGCACACACACACACACACACACACACACACACACACACACACACACACACACACACACACACACACACACACAATTATCTGTATTCCATCTCTTCTTATCTGTGCACAGTTAGCAAAAAAAATTTTAAAGAATCCGTCTTCATCCCTGTTTGGTGGATATATGTTTATTATTGTCTAAAGTGTATCTTCCATCTTTCCCTGCCAGATGATCCATCTACCTATCCAACTTTTTATATCTGTGGTTGCCTGAAACCATCTATAAAATATAATTGATACTGCCCTTCTTATCTCTGGCTACTTTATTGTCCATTTCTCTTTTGGGTAGTTATAACACAGTATCATATTCCCAGCCCTAATTCACTTATGTTTCTTGTAATAGAATAATGCCTCCCCCATCCTCTTTGATCTTTCCTGTATTCTCATTCTTCCCCCTCAAAGTTCCATGTAAATAACTGTATTTTCTGTTTGCTTTTGCCCACCCATCCCTGCTTTCCTAGTTGCTGCCATCCAGCATAACTCTTCTCTTGGCCAACCCTCCTAGCTGAACATTGTGAACATTGTGTTCTTTGACAGCTGCATACACTCCTAACATTCCTGCCCATCTCTGGTCTCTAGATCCCCCTAACTTCTGGCTCTTGTACGTGCATGAGTATGCCATGGATATTGGCCTTTGAAGATTTTCTTTTGTTCCCTTCCAGTGTCTCTCACACAAATACATTTTAGCTAACCCAGTACTCATGCCACAATCTTTTTTATATTACAGCATTCCCATTCCTTGGTCTCTTCTCGCCACTGTTGCTCAGTGATGTAGTACAGTGTGTGTGTTGTTATAACCCAATATTTTTATTTTTTTCGCATTTACAATGCTACTTATACAGCAATGTTTTTTTTTTATTTCATATTTGCATGTGGGTTGTTCTTTACCTTACTTTTCCTTTGTTTTCCCCATACACTCCTTTTCATGCCCCCATTTGTTACATCACCAATTACTTATTTTTTCTAAGACTTAGAAATTAAATGTATGCTTACTGCAGGTTATTGTACATCAGTAAGTAGTTGCAAAACAGGGTTGGGAGGGTGGCCTAATGGTTAAGGTGTTTGCCTAACAAACACGAGGTACACGGTTTGAGTCTCACAAGGGATAATTGGCTAGGCTTAAAATGGCTCGTAAGGGCAGTTAGCCTAGTACTAATCAATGAACCTATAATTGCTTACTTTGGAAACTTGGCCCTATGCCCCCCTAACTACATTGCCCTGAGGACTGATTTTCTTTTTTTTAGTTTTCCATGGGATATGTTTCACAAGGTAAGGATCTCTTTAATTTTAATACAACAGTCACCTGCCTTTAAGTGTCCATTTCTTCCACTTATTTATTGGTTCTCTCCTTCTGTGGTCACTTTCAGTCCTTCTGGTCCTTCTGTAGCACTACGTCCACCTCTTCGACTCTGCTGTCCATCATAAATACTTCTATCCAGCTTGTTTTGTCCCTCATTTGTCCTGCAGTTCATTAGTAAGTCCCCCAAACCATTTGATGCACCATGCTCCCATCTCCTTAATGCTCTCCTATGTTTATCTCTGTTTCTTTCTCTTTTTTGTGCATAATTTCTCCATTGAGAGATCAAAGGCATGTCCCACTTCCTGATTTCATACAGGTTACTATCTTTGCCTTGAATACACAGCCTCAACAGATCCTGTTCTTTCTAACCTACTACACATTCACAAATCCAGCTGTAGTATGAACACACACACACTCAAGGCATGTTAGTCTCTTTTGCAACATATATAGGACATGTTAGAGGGACGGGTATGTATCATAACGAATGCCAGTTCTATGGAGCCATCTTCCATTCCACATGAAGCAAAGAACTTCTCTTACTCTATTCAAATGTAATTTGGACAAATGGATGGAAAAAAACACAAATTCACCCCCAGTTTAGCATTAGCGTCCTTCATGGATAGGGGTAACAAATAAATCCCCAACGCATCCTTGTTCTTCTCACCTCTGGCTTACTCATAGACAAAACACAAGGGCCAAAAAACTATCACTGGAATATAAAGCTAGTCTTCTTTACATCCTCAGAGATCAATGGCCTAGTAACTACCCATGAATCTGTGCAAGTCTTCTTGTTCTTCTTTCTCATTGATATTATTTCACGTTTCCCCTCCATCATCTTCTCTGTTTACTCCTCATCTTATCGTTGTCTTTCTGATTTATTTCCTGCTCATCTCTTTTACCAGCATGCAGGCCCTCTGCACTTCCTGATGTTGTCTTCTTCCCTGCAGTTGTCTCAGCATCTGACATTATTCATCCTCCCAATGTTTCTGCATCACTTCTCCTATATCTAAGGCTGCTGTCCCAGTCCATGACTTGCAGATGAGTCTGATTTTTACTGCCTGGGTTGTTTAACTGTCTGTGGTACCATATATTAAAATTGTGAGCATCCTCCTTGAGAGATTTCCAGGATCATCCATCTTTTCCCCCTGTCTTTTTATTATGTCTGCTGTTTCCTGTATTCTGTGAATCTGCTGCTGTAGCTCAGCTTTAATTGCTGCTTTATTTTCCTACAAATCTTACAGCATCCCTTGTAGCCTTTGCACTTCTGTTTGCTGCTCTTCTCGGGTTTGCTTCAAAGAGCTCCATCCTGACCTACTGTTATTACATTAAAAAAAAAAAAAAAAAAAACGACAATTGTGTCTCCTTATTTACAGCTTTAAAAACAGCCATCTGATCCTCCTTTTGTTCCTGATCATCTTTCCTTCTGTTTTTTTTTTCATCCTGGAAATACTATTTTTTTATCCAAATTTCTACAGACCCTGTTCAGAGCTTTGGGCTTAGACAGCCATGTTTGTTATGTTCTCCAGTGCTCTCTTGTTTTTTTCATACTCTATTACCATTTAGCCCCCACCTAATGCTTTTAATACACCCTAAACTAGCAAAGTCTGGGAAAAGTGACTAAATTAAGCCAGGGTTCTGAGGTACATCACAGAGCTTTTCTACAATTTTTGATTTAATAATGGCCTGAACTTAAAACCACGAATAAGGAAAAAAATTAAGTTTTATTTTTTCTTTCAAGCTTATTAAAAATGTAGACTCCCCCCTTCCCCTAACAGACTAAAACGTTTCTCTAAAGAATCAAAGAGGCAGTTAAAAATTACAAGTGGCCAAAATACCAAAATCAGGGATGGCCATTGCCTTGACTGGGTTCTGAAGTGCCTTATAGATCTAAAAGAAATGATAGGAAAATAAGGCACATTCTGATACTTGCATGAAACGAGTTCCATATTTTTGGGCTTTGAATAGACTGACTTCTTCTAAGAACAGTCTATTAACTCACTCACATCTATAGCATTGCTTCTGTATTGCTTCGGAAGGGCTCCTATGGAGAAAAGCTCTTTGTTTCTCCCTTATGTACCATACCTATAGCACATTCATACTCTCCTCAGAAAAATACAAAAACTAAAGTAATTACAAAAAGTCTAAGAATACAAAAGCAGGGTTGCTAAATGCTTTGAGTTTGTATGTGCACATACAATGTGTAGAAAAACATGTTTCCATGGAAAATAATTATGTTTAAAGCCTTTAAACAATAATACTGTTATGCAGCTACTTATCTGCTTGTCTTCACAAATCTGTTCCTCAGATGTGTGATCATGGCACTAGAAACCATTACCTGGCTGATCCAGCCACTCCTAGCTGTTCACTTTGAAAAATAAGCAGTATTTTCACTGGTACATATTTATTATTTGAAGACATCCAATGCACTTGTTGCTGCTGCTTCCCACAGAGCAGCCCAAGTACAGTGACAGAGATGCCCATTTATGTCTGTGCACAGCCAATCACCAGAACGGATGTAAGCAGCTGTCTGTGCTCTGTTTCCTTTCCACTCCTTTCATTTCTACATTGTGATAGTGCTATGATAAATATTTTATGGGTAGAGTCAGTGATACCAGGCATTAGCATTTATACTTATTACTTTGCAGAAAATGTATGTGGATGCAAAATTCTCTGTTCTGTTATCTTTTAAGTCAATAAGCATATAATTAAAAAAAAACATTCCTGATATCTAGAATTCTAGAGCAAAGAAATTGAGAGTTATGACTACAGGAGACAGCTAAGTATTATATCCGAGGTGTGCACAGTCAGTAAAATGATTTTGAATGTGTGGTATTGTTGTTTGTCAGAAGAAAACATGCTGACCTTTTCATTTTAAAGATTCTAATATAACCTTAAATCACACTGATTATTCATAGTGCATAGTAGATCTGTTAGTCTCTTTAGTCAACCAGTCATGCTTTAAGCTGATTTTATAATTATTTGCATGTATTCATTTTTTTTCTGTCTCTAATAATTACTAAGAGGAACTAGATACAGTGAGCTGTTTCTAGACTAATAATGTCTTTCAGGTTTTCCCGGTTAGGGGTCGTCACAGCAGAACTCCGGTCTGCTTATGATTGGCAGTAGATTTTTATGGTGCCAAGGTGCCAGCACAACACCCAACCTTCAACAAAGGCACACCCATTCACACACATACTTACCTGCAGATCTTTAAATGTCACTCGACCACAGGTAGGACATGCAGACTCCACACAGAAGGCAGTCCAGCCGAGAATCAAACCAGAGAGCCTCTTGCTGTGAGACGACAATGCTAACTGCTGCACCATCGCAGCCTTGAGCTGTTTCAAGACTAATTTGGAATATTTGATCTGTTTAGAGTGCACAGAATTACAGTCTTGCAAGTGATGGCCAACAGTGTTGAACAGGGATCTATGCAGTCCTATACAAACCATGGTACAGTTTTAGTTTTCCTTGTTTTCACACTGAAGCTATATTTTATCTTACCAGCTCTATTTGATTGATCAAGGTCTAAAATGTTGTTTTACATTCCTGGTATCTTAATAGCTGCTGTTTTGATTGCACCAAATGTGTCTGGGGAAGCAGCACTACTCCAGTCTCTCACTAGTCAAAACAAATGTAAATAACCACAAAAAAGCATGTGTTTTTCATCTCCAGAAAAGAACAATTAAATGTCCATGACTTTTTTGCTGCATGCTTGGTGGGTTCCTTGTAAAATGTGTGTTTTTTCTGACAAAATACATGAAAATTGCAGTTAGCAAATAATTGCAGATTTTCAGATAAAATAGCCTCCATGAAAAGCATGATAATGTAAAACTTGGTGTTCTAGCAACTCCCCTTTTTATAAAGACAATATCTGTTCCTGAGTTTTGTCATTTGTCCAACATTGTTATATAGTTTTCTCCTAGATTCTTGAGCTAAGGCTTTGAGAGGTATGTGTGTGTAGGGGTACATCGGGTTCAAACTGTAGTCTAACAGTAGTGAGCTGAGAAGACACATTCTTGTGTGGCACTTATTCATGTAGTTATTGTCATTTAACCTCAATCATCTAGGGTGCACAGCCTCATATTTTGATCTGTTCCTTGAAAAGTTTGTGATTTTCTGTCAAGTCAGTAAGTATTGCAGTCACTATATAATGATTCTTGAGCTAAAAAGCTGAGTGAGCTAAGAAGCTGCAATCCTATGAAGCAATTATTTATTGAGTAGACTTCCCTGTACAATTAGGGTCTATATTAGAACATCGAAGTTTCAAAACTTCGAATGTTCTAATATTGACACCTATTCAGCGAAAGCTGAAAACATTGAGCATACAGAACAGCAATGTTTTTCCTAGGGAAAAAAATTTGCTGTTCCAAAACACATACACACACAACACAAGCACACCAAGCAAACAGCAATCCACACACATACACCTAAAATCTTACACCTAACCCTGCACTAAACTATACACACACCCCTAACTATCCACTTATCTTAACCCAAACCTTAACCCTAAGGTCCATCACTATCACACACTCACCTCACCCGCACCCTAACCCTAACTCACCTACCCCGCCCTAACCCTCACGTCCACACAATCGCACACTTACCTGACCCACACCCTAACCTTAACTCACCTAACCCACCCTAATCCTGATGTCCACACAATTGCACATATACCTAACCCGCGCTCTAACCCTAACTAACCTAACCCACACTCAATTGCACACTTACCTGAACCCGACCCGTAACTTTCCACCACAGCGCTGAAAATACT
Organism: Protopterus annectens; assembly: GCF_019279795.1. Lineage (NCBI taxonomy): Eukaryota > Metazoa > Chordata > Ceratodontiformes > Protopteridae > Protopterus > Protopterus annectens. The sequence goes on from NC_056726.1 coordinate 442,660,819, forward strand.
GAAGCAACAGAAATGGACAACCAAATTCTTTCCCTAGGAATAAATTCAGTTTTCTGTTGTTTCAATATTTTCAGCTTTCGCTGAATAGGGGTCGATATTAGAACATTCGAAGTTTTGAAACTTCGATGTTCTAATATAGACCCTACAATTACAATTACCAAATGGGGTGGTCAGTAAGTGAGAAAATGTGTTTGACTGAAATTATTGCAAGCTTACATAATGCTGGACAAAATGTCAGAGACCTGGTGTTTAAATGCCATTGCTTTGCTGATATGTGTACGTTATATTAATAAATATAAACATAACATATCTCTCCACTACCTTCTACAGCTCTTATTAACTGCCAAACCATCTCTTATCTCAAACATCACCATCCATCAACCATCTTTCAGTAATCACTGCCCTGTTCATAGGTTCATAGGTTCATAGGTTGATACTAGGCTATCTGCCCTAGGGCATTTATAAGCCTAGCCAGAGTGTGTTTGGCTTTCGCCACCCTTTTAGATTAGTAGACTGTGCCTTGAATAGTAGGTCACAGAAGATAGCCCTTTTAAGGTTAGTTTATTGTGCCTCTGTCTAGCAGGGACACAGAAGAGATCCCCAGGGTAAACTTACGATCTCCCATCCACTTGTCAAGATTTCTCTTGAAGAGGGTCAGTGAGGGGCTCTGCCTAACTTGGACTGGGATTTTGTTCCAGAGTGAGGGGAGCCTCTGGGATATGAATCTGTCCCTCCAGCATGTTCTATTTATTTCTGTGCTGAGGTTTAAGTCCCTGGAGCGTGTAGCTCTAAGGGATTTGGATTTCTTGAGGTGGAGCATGTCCATTAATTTTGGGTTGGACATGGCTTTATACGTCAGGCACAGATCGCCTCTTACTTTTAAGGTACTTTTGGGGTCTTTCCAGTTGCTGCAGATGTCAGGTAAGGTACATCCCAAATGGGGCATTGTATTCAATTATGGGCCTGATGAGTGATGAATAGAGGGGCACAATGACCTCTCTTGATCTAGATGTGAAACCTTTCGTGATAAGATGGGCTATATAGAAGGTCTTTCTAACCACTTTGGCAACGTGATTGTCAAAGGAGAGATTACTATCTACTTGGGTCCCTAAATCCCTAATTACTTCTTCCATACTTAATGGATTACCGCCTATGTGGTAATTTGTGGGCACTTTGTTTTTCCCAAAGGGGATGACTATGCATTTTTTGGCATTTAGCTTTAGGCCATGGCTCTGGCACCAGTTATCCATCTCTGTGAGACCGTTTTGGAGAATGCTTGTGTCAGCCGGAGAGTCGATTATGGCACCCAGTTTGCAGTCATCTGCGAACTTGGTCAGCCATAGTCCTTCCTTGTTAGCCTGTACCTCAGAGAAATATATACCAAACAAGAGAGGTCCCAGGACTGAGCCTTGTGGGACGCCACTTGTAAATAGTTTAGAGTCTGACATGGCACCTGCAATTCTGACCATGTAGGTTCTATCCCTGAGATAGTTTGCAACCCATCTTGTGACATAGGGGGTGATATTTAAGCTGGTGAGCGTATTTATGATGCCCGAGTGGGTTATTGTGTCGAAGGCTTTTGTGAGGTCCAGGTAGGCTGTGTGGACTACCTTCCCTTCGTCTATGGCCCTGGTAACTGTTTCAAAGAAGTCGACCAGGTTCAAGAGGCAAGATCTGCCCTTAACAAAGCCAAATTGGGTAGTATCCAGTGTCTGGAGGTTCCCAATGTCTTTGTTTATGATTTCCATGATGATACGCTCCATAGCTTTGCAGACCAGGCTAGTCAGGCTTATAGGGCGATAGTTTCCAGGGTCTGTTGTGGCACCACCTTTGTAGAGCAGGACCACTGTTGCTGTATGCCATTCCTTGGGTACATATCCTGTAGTAAGGCTGAGATTGAACAGTGACTTTATGTGAGGGTTAAGTTCTTCTTGAAGCTCATGTAAGACGCAGCCCGGGACACCGTCCGGTCCCATTGATGCTGTGTTTTTTGGTTTAGAGAGGGCAGCTCTCACCTGTTCATCTGTGATGTCAGGGAGGCTACACTCTGTTGGGATAGACATTTGCTCTTTTGGGGGGATGGGGGGAGAAATTAGCACTGAACCTGTATGCCAGGATATTGGCAATGTCTGTGGGTTCAGTGTATTTTTTGTCATTTTGCACTAACTCAGAGCATATCTGGGAGTTGCCACCCAGGTTCCTGACATAACTAAAGAAGGCCTTATGATTGTCTTTAGTGTCTTGTGCAATTTTTCTTTATGAGGGATTTTAGTTTCTTGCTAGTACTGATCAGGGATGCCTTCCCTTTTTGGGATTTTGCTCTATCATGTAGTAGCTTCCTCCTTCTGTTGTATAGCTTATTTATGGCCGGGGTCCACCAGACAGGTCTCCTGCCTTTGGGGGAGTGAGTCATGGTTTTATTTGGGATAGCACGATCCATGCATTCCTGTAGGTGTCCATAGAATGCGTTTGTAAAGGATTCTGCGGTTTGAGCCATATTTTCCACTGGCCTGGGGGCTTTGAAGGATACCACCTCAGTTTTGAGAAGTGTGAAGTTTGCTTTTGAGAAGTTCTTCACCGTGGTTTCCTTGGCTGGGGGTGGGATGGGATATGGATGTCCAGTGAGATTAATTTATGGTCTGACCTTACCAATGAGGGGTATACCTCTGGTGTGGAACATAGAGTCCCCATGTTGGTGATGACCAGGTCCAATATGTTTTCCCCTCTTGTGGGGGTGGTGACCAGTTGTTCCATAGCATTTGAGTTTATAAATTCTAGGAACCGTTGGGCGAGGGTGTTGGGGCTTGAGTAGTTTTCCCAGTCAATGTTTGGGTAGTTGAAGTCACCCAATATAATGGTGTTTGAAAAGACCTTCATATTCTCCAGTGTTCTCAGGAAGGCCGAGTGGGGTTCCTGAGTTTGGGAGGGTGGACTGTAGCAGGCTACAAACTGAAAGGCAGTTTTGCCCACTGTTAGTTGCACATGGATGGTCTCTGATGCTTCGTGCAGTGCTACTAACCTGGAGGTGTGGGTATCTTTGATGTATATGGATACTCCCCCTCCTTTTGTGGTTTGGTCCGAGTTTTGTGGCCGAAAAGCGTGGTATGAAGTATAACCTGGTAGTGCTGGGGTGCTTTCGGGAGCCTTGAACCAGGTTTTTGTAACTGCGCAGATATCGATATTCTTCATACTGAGGAGAGCCTCGAGTGCATGCATCTTGAGGTTTAGACTTCTGGCGTTGAGCAGCATTACCCTTAGTTTTTTTTTTCATTGTGTTGTCTATGGAGGTGGGTTTGTCTTTTGAGCCTTGCCTAAAAAAGGCACTATGGGGGTGGCAAGAGCCTTAGCCAGTATTCTAAAGCCCAGGGGTGACAGGTGCAAGCCGTCCCTAGTGAAGCAACTTGGCTTGTCGAGCATGTCATCCCAGGCTGACAGACACTGGATCCCTTTTAAATGACACCAATACTTTAGCCAATTGTTAAAACTGATCATTTTGTCTTTATATTGTGGCATCATTTTTGGTGAGGGCAAGATGCTACTCAAGTTCAGGGTCATACCGGCCTGGGCTACATGATCAGAGAGCTCCTCTATGTCTCTTTTCATGTAGTCCAGGGAGGTACGTCTCAGGTCATTCACACCAGCATGTACAATGATGGAGTCATACTTGTACTTGCTTTGGAGTGACCTGAGTGCATGCATTATGTGGTGGATCCTGGCACCCGATAGGCAGCTTACAGTGAACTTCTCCTTGTTCAGTCTGGTGAGTGAGACGTCAGTGTGTCTGACAATAGAGTCACCTATTACAAGTGTGTTAGGTGTGTTGTTTATCCTTAAGGGCTGTGACTGTGTGGCACACTGACTTTGTGAACTATGTGATACGTGGGTATTGGTGTGGGGTAGGGTTTGCTTGGATGTCTGTTTTGGAGGTATCTGCTGCTTAGGCAGATTTTTATTTAGAGCCTCCGAGTATGTTTTTGTGTGTTTATGTGTTTGGTTTGCTGATGCGGTAGGTCTATGTGAGACTGGAATTGTGGTGTGTGTGGTTCCCTTCTCCTCCTGACTGACTGAGTCAGCACTGGGTTGAGAGAGCTCAGCCTCCAGTTTGGCTATATAGTTGCATCTCTCACATATATTTGAGCTTGTAGGGAGGAGGAGAGGGTGGTCTGTTAGTTTTCATATCCGTCACCCATATGTAAAAGTACCCCCAAAGCTCATAACTTCCTATAATAAATCACAGAATAACATTAACAAACTTAAATCCACCCTCTCCTTAATGGACCGATCACCATTTCCGAATTCATCTGACCCTCACACTGCTGCAGAACTGCTCACCTCTGTGCTGACTGACGTGCAAAACTCCTGCTTCCCAGTAATCCAAAGGCTATACAAACCTAAAACTAACAACTATGGCCTTAAAGCTCTTCTACAACTCAGAGACAAAGCATGGCATTCTGGGAAAACATTTCTTACTATTCTAAACAGACAGAGCTACACCCACCTATGCAACCTTACCAAGCAGGCTCTATGATGAAATCGTACTAAACCTCACTAATAAAATCACCCCAAAAACTTCTGGAAAGAGGTCAACCATCTTACAGGGTGGAAGTGCTTTCCCTCCATCACTTTCACATCCTCTTAACTTTCTGCCTCTGATACCCTTTCTCAGTGCAACAACCCACCCAGCCCTTTTTCTAGTCAATTCCAAACTGCATCTGTCAGTCCCACCACTTGCCCATACATCTGTTCATTCTACTTCAGAACTATCACCTCAAAGGACATCCACCCTCTGCTTGAACAAATCAAATTTGATAGTCTCATTACTACAGACAACCTTCACCTATGGCTTATTTATTACTATATAGACAAAATTATAACCCCATTGAAACACACCTACAATGTGTGTATTACTCTTAATATTATGCCTAATATCTGAAAAAATGTCACTGGAAAACCTCTCCCTGAGAAACCCAGTTCCTCCAATCCAAAAGACCTTCAGTCCATTTCTATTTTCCCTACTCTAGTAAAGAGTCTGGAAAAAATTACTTTACTTGCAACTCACTCAGTACATCAACCAGTGCCACCTTTTCTCTCAAAAGTAGCATGGCTTTTGGTCTGCCCACAGTACACCCACAATTATCTGGAGACTCAGTGACAACATTCTTCTTGGAAGAGACAAAGACATAATTACTGGAGCCATTTTTATTGACCTCACCAGGGCCTTTGAACTTGTTGATCACTCAGTTCTCCTACACCATCTCACTGAAATAAACATTAGTGATGGCACACTGCCCTGGTTAAAAAAAATCTCTCTAACCATTACTTCTCAATGAATTTCATTTCACAACTTCTATATCTGTCTCTCTGCAGAAAGCTGTCCTCCAAGGATCTATTTGGCATCTCATGTCTTATCTATTTACATTAACAAACTTCCTTTTGACTTAACCAACCTTCTTCTCCAGCTTTATGCTAATGACATGGTCCCATTATGTTCCAACCACTATGTGTCTTCTCTCAGAATCGAACTTTAGGCTGATTTTCAAACCCTTATTCAATGGGTCAGTGTTAAGCAATTACTGCTAAACTCCTATAAAAAAGCAATGCTTTTTTGGCACTAGGCAAAAGCTTACTTCTATAAACAGGCCTCTCAAAATGGTCTATCATCTAAAAAAATCAATTCTCTCCTGTATTGGGCTAATAGGATCTCCCCTTTTCTATCCAGATACTGTAGAAATGCCAAAGGTATCTTACTGGTTCAGCTAGAATATTGTCTCCCTCACATTGCTGCAGCCTGTAAAAGAAATGCATCGACCATTCTGTCAATTTCAAACACCATTTGCAGATTCATTGCTCTCTCCCCAAGAAATTAACTACACTGCAAAACTATTGAAAAACCTAACTGGAAACTTTGAAATGATATGCTGATTTTATACTCTCCTCTCATCTATTTAAACTTAAGAATGAGAAAGACACCTTCCTTCTTCCAGATTCCAAACTATTCAGAGCTGCACCAACATACAGCCTTGGACATCTTAACCACTCATGCTCTCTCCTCCAACCCCCCCCCCCCCCAACAACCAGGCTTCACTGCACAGACCATGCTTTCTCAGTCCTTGCTCCCAAATGGTAGGAATCCCTTCCTTCTTTTCTTAATGATCATACATCCTTACTCCATTTTCCAATCAGAAATAAAAGCACATTTCAAAACTCTAGGAAAATGTAACTGTTATATCTCTGGTCAGATAACTTAACCTCTTTCTACCCTTCTTCCCTGTACATACCCTGACCTGACTCTAATTTTGATTGTGATTCTTTCAGTGTGCCACCTCTGATTTCTACTCTGTATACAATGCATGCATATATTGTATTTTGTCAGTCACTCTGCCTATAATGTAATGTATCTCTTGCCTTTATACCCTCAAGTTAGCTAGTTATGCTATTTACTTTGTCTATAATAAATGTATATATTGCATTTTTGCTATTCACTCTGTATAAATGTCATGTCTCCTTTTGTGTTTTCTCTGGGCTGAGGCTGAAATAGGTCCAATGGGATCAGTGCTCCACCCCGGTTAACAAATTCAAAATAAAATAAAGCAAAACAAAACATATTATATTATGAATGTTTGCATAATTTATGTAAATATATCAGGCAGTTGTATAGCTAGGCCAGAGCAAGAGGGGCAACTGCCTCAGGTGCAAAGTGTTGGGGGGGGGTGCAATCATTCAATCTGGATCTATCTTTAATGCAATACAGGCTTTCAAAAGCGGGTTTTGCATCTGCGGTCAAACCTGAGCACGGCAGTGCTCCATATGTGGTCTAAACTGCAGCAGCTGCTTGATACATGAGACATGAATGGCTGGGGCAGGAAAGCAGGGGTTGTATCATACATCTGGCCACCTGGCTGGAGTGCCTGTAGAAGGAAAGTCTGTTTTTTTTGCTCTTCAGTGAAAGAGATGGGGGATGTAGAGCTGAGGGGTGCTGCGGTGCTGTGGTGGAGTAGTGGTTAGCGTTGTTGCTGCACAGCAAGAGGTTCTGTGGTTCAGTTCTCAGCTGGAGTGCCTTTTTTACAGAATCTGCATGTCTTCTCTGCAGTTGAGTGAGTTTTAAGAGACATGCAGGTAGGTATGTGTGCTTGAGAGTGCGCCTTCTGTGAAGGCTGGGCACCGGGCTGGCAACTCGACATTGTAAAAGCTCCATTGCCTATTAATCTGTGGACCGGTGATCCGCTGTGGCGACCCCTAATGGGAGACGCTGAAAGACATTGCTTTACTTAAAGAGCTGAGGGGGTGGGGCACTGGTTCCTAGTACTGGCCCAGGGTGCTAGTTGAACCAGCTATGCTTCTGATATCAGACAGTGCCTAGAAAGGATGAGTGAATATAATTTCCAAGGGCAGCACAGTGCAAGAGTCAGGAATGTCAGTCAAACCCAATATAATGGTCAGTAAGCAAGAAAGGTGTGATTTCTTATGTCAAATTATTAATAATGTGCCATATCAATGTTACTGTTAATAACCTGATCCAAATAAAGTATATATGGTATGAAATGAAAGCTTACATAATGGCAAAAAAGTCATCAATGATACCCCCCTGTTTATCTGCTACCAATTTGCACATATTTATAAATGCTTAGTAATAAATCATGCAAATATGAATAAACAAATGTCATATTTCTGCAAATATCTCAGGCACTGTCAACCTGGACACACTGTGGAACAGCATATCACATGTCCTTTCACCAGAGATATCAGAAACAGCTCCACAGGGAAGTGGTATACTCTGTAAAGTAGAAACTCCAGGTTATTTTATACAAATGTTCTGCTTATATGTCATATAATATAGAGGATTATGACCAGGTCACTGGTCATAACCGTCATAACCTACTTATTATTTGTTCAAGACAAGGATGCCAAAAATTTACCTCAAGAGCAAAGCACAAGAGGTAAATCTTAGCATCCATGTCAAGAACAAATAATTTAAGGTTATGATCATAACACGATCATAATTCTTTGTAGTTCATGGAGTTTTATCAGCTCAATTATTTTAGTTCTTGGAGCTTTATCTTCTCTGTGTACTGCTGGTTACAGGAAAAAAAATTGCAAAGTGTTTTGCCAGCTTTCAAAGCATTAAAACACTTTGGCAGACTCTGTCAGAAAGTCAGTGTAACATAGTCTGTTACATTTATGCTCACCTCCATGCCTCTCAACAGTCCAGATTTTCTCAGAGCATCCAGATTATTGCTTTGTGTTTTTGGTCTATTCCTCATAAAAAATGTGGTTTTCAGACAAATCACTGAGGCATGAAGCATTAAATAATGATATATACATTGGAGTTTCAGAGTTTGTGTCCTTCAGAAGTTGGATGCCAGCACATCCTGTTATTCTAGCACCTAAGTTGATTTGAGGAAGTTGGGAACATATTACAGGTATGGACATCAGGCAGAAACAAATCTTTTATTTCTGCTGTTGTCATTTGTTGGTGAGTATTGGCAGATTTTACTACCTGGCTCTATACCTGACCTTGACAACTGTAGCAAGGGGTGCTTAACAATTAAGGTTGGGTCGCCTTCCACACTGGCACTTAACTGGTTTGAATTTTTTTGAATATCAGAGAATAATCACTGTACTCTATGCACTATAATTATATTAATGACTTGAAGAAGGTGTTTTTGTGGTACTCCATGGTATCAAATGAAAGAATACACAATGCTGAAAAAAATGTACAATGATGTTGGTGCCCAACTAGCACCCCTTTGCATATATTTATGTGATTATTCCAATTAAATATGAAAATATGCATGCTATTTATAATTATGCAAATATTTCAGAAATTGAGTAATATCTACAAAACTACAGAAACATTAATACTTGATTGTATAACTATAATATTAATTTTATATTTGATCAGACCACCTCTTCAGCAGGGACGTCGGGAGGCATACGCACTGTACTGATTTCAGTACAACTTCTTTAGAAGAGGGGGTAGATTTAAAAAAAAAAAAAGTACATATTTTTTCTTTTTTAAAGAGCGTTGGCTCCTTAAAGGAACATACCAGCCAGTATTGTGCTCACATCACGTCCAGCTGGCTGCAAACAGGAAATATGCAGTGAGAATTGCGCTCATGTTATGTCTGGTTGGCTGCGAGTGGGAAATATGCAGTAGTGAAAGACAACCGTGAATGGATTATCACTACAAGCAGGAAATGTGAGATTGCAGTGAGTGGAAGGCAATCACAAATGGAGTATCATTGTAGAAATCACAGACAGATTATCAGGTGCATGTGTCCCCCCATAATACACCCACTGGCTATAGGTGTTCAGGCTCAAACCCTGTAACTTTGCTTCAGGGTAAGAAGAGCCTAAAGTCCCTAACCACCACCATTTATGAACTTTGTTCAGATTTGTTTTTCTAACAGTTGTGAGCTATGGTGAGAAGTGAGAACTGAAGTTGTATTCCCCCCATTATTGTTTTTGTTGTTTGTCCAGGTTTTTTGTGCTAAGGTGTGAAGTGAGAACTGCATTTGTATTCCCTCATTATTGGCTTTGTTTGTCCAGGTTTTTTGTGCTAAGAGGTTGAAAGCTGTCTAAATGATAGCCATTAAGTTTCAGTCTTCCAATTTTTCAAACCACTGATTTAGCATAGTGGTATGCTGCACTGACTGTAGTGCATATGGTTCGGGGTTCAAGACATGCATGGTGACAACGCATCATTTTATTCTAGCAACTTTCCAAAATTATACAAGCAATGTTTAAAATATGTCCCTGTTTTTTGGGCTTTTGTCTCCCCCCCCCCCAATAAATGTTGGCTTTTTCCAGATTTCTTGTGCTGCAACGTTCAGAGATACAGCTGAGTGTCGACATTTTACAAGGAGCTGAGAGCTGCAGGGGAACTAAAGTTTAGTGCTGATTATGCTAAGGCTGCTTGTATTGTTAATAGCACAACAGGTAGTGTGCTTCCTTTTGATGCAGAAAGCTGTGGGTTCTTCTCCCACAGTAGCTAGATGCATTGCTGATACTGTACTGTGTTGTAAAGGGGGGGTATTTGCTGTAGTCCGTTTTGGCGAAGATATCTAGTAGTAAGTGTGAACCTGTTATCAGTTTGCCATCCATTCCCTATTGCAATATTACTAGTGTATCATTGTTTTTAATGCAACATAGGCAATTTATTCCTCAAGGGCGACAGGCACTGTATTTGTAGATGAAACCATGAAATATAAAGTTGTTTGCTAGCAGCAGCCTCTTCATTAGTTACAGATTTCTTTAATGTGGAATTATGTAGATGGCTTTTACTAGTTCAGAGATTGTGCATATTTACTAATACTGGTGGACTGTAGAAATTTGAGTAGACTTTTATTATGGAAATGTTATGAAGTGGGCTGTTTTGTCATTATTGGTGCATGCATTTTGTTTCATTGTTTACTAGAAAAATGTTCAAAACAATAAATTTAAAACACTCTCTAACAACTATACTGTATTGTACAAGGAATATAATTTAATACAATCAGGAAGATGTATCAAAGAGCACGTGTATGTTTCATGTGCAAGGGGCCTATGATTTGAAAACAGCCCAAAGTTAATCTTTATCTGCCACTGGCAAAATGTATTTTCTTTGAATGTGGGTTTCAATGCTGTTTCAATGAATGTGAGTTTCAAGGGCAGAGAAGTTTTAATGCTAAGTCTAGTTTCATTGTGAGACTGCATTGCTTTGTTTAGCAGATATTTATTGGTGTTCGTGCTGTAAAATGCAAAATAAAACTTTTCTGGCAAATCATTTAGGAATGAAGTCCCTAAATAATGACCGACGTTAAGTTTCAGATGTCATAATCTTCAGAAAAATGCATGCTAAAGCAAGACCTGATATTCTATCAACTGTCTTAAGTTTATACAAGATAAATTTTTAGTACTGTTTGCATGTTCCCCCAATATATTTGGCCTTGTCCAGATTTCCTGCATTAAGAGGTTGAGAGGTATGTGCAAATAAATTGCTTTATAGAATTAGGAATATCCAAACCTCTCAACTGTCCCCAATTTTGGCTCAAAATGTTGCTCTCCCCCTAATAATCTCTCCGCAAAATAGCAATTTTGAAAGAAACGTGGAGGGTTCACTATTATAAATAACTGTAATGATCAGAGTTATAGATTACTTTTATTTCAGAAATGCATGTAGATTCTCTAATTTTGTCAGCTGCTCAAGTTAACAGTGCTCATATTAAAATGGTGTCCTTTCTTTGACAGGTTCCCAGCTGTATTGTCTGGCAATTTTATATTTTTGCATCACATTTTTGACCGTTTTTCATAAAATTGCAGTTTTCTGGCAAATTAGTGGCAAATTGTTAAAGACTGATGTTAGAAAATAATGGCAGACATTTGAGTTTCAGATTTCATACCTTTCAGAAAATCCGTACTAATGCAAGACCTACTACTATTCTATTATCTTTCTAAGTTTATAAGAGCAATATTTAAAAAAATGGCCTTATTTTTGGGCCTTTGCCTCAGTCTTATTTATGAGTTTGTTGTTCTAAGAGGTTGAGAGGTATTTGTGTGTGTGTGTGTGTGTGTGTGTGTGTGTGTGTGTGTGTGTGTGTGTGTGTGTGTGTGTGTGTGTGTGAGGTAGGTAGGTAGCATACCTCTCAACTGTCCAAATTTTGCAGAATGTCCAGATTTTTGCCCCATATTTTTTGTCTGTTCCTCATAAATTTTGTGATTTTATAGAAAATCATTGAAGGCTGAAGTTGCTAAATAATGGCAGACATTTGAGTTTCAGACGTCATGTCCTTTAGAAAAATTCATACTAGCACAAATCCTGTTATTCTAGCAACTTTCTCATACTAGCACAAATCCTGTTATTCTATCAACTTTCTAAGTTCACAAGAGCATTATTTAATATATGTCCCTGTTTATTTTAGGCTTTGTCCATATTTCTTGCACTAAGAGGTAGGTAGGGGTGTGTGTGTGAATGAAACACCCTAGTTAGGGGTAGCAGGTGGTTAGTAATTTGCTCAAGCTCAAAACCTGTACCTTAGTTACAGAAAACAAAAGCATGAATCCTCTACCCCAACTACCATGCTGCATTTTTCAAAGAACCGATTGTTCATTTCAATTCAAGGAACCGAGTTTGAGTGAATCTATATTATATTACTGAAGAGGCATTACAGCGAATGCCTCTTCACTGACACTAAAAGAGCAAACCTTGAATTACGAGAATGGCCGTAGCTTGGCTGGGGAGGGTGGTAGCAGTTTGAGAGCTGTGAGTACAAATTTGAAAATCCTAGCTACACCCCTGCTCTTCAGTATATATTTACGGAAGTGTTAAAATCACCATTGTGAAAAGGAGGGTGTGCATTTCTTATTTTAACTTTTTTTTGTAACTTATATAGTTTTTGAGATATAAACATTTGTTTACAGGTAGCTTAGAAGACTGCATTCTCAGAATTTTTGATTAGATGAAAGGAGAGGCGAACTTGGCAGGTCTTAGGAGGTGTAAAACTCCACTTAGGCTAGGTGTGAAAGAGTCTTTAAGGAATGTGAAGTGTCTGAAGGCCTGAGGTATGCAATTGCTGAGATATGGTGCATGACTATACTGAAAGTGCCATTTTGAGTCAAAGTGGATGAGGTGGATAGGAAGCCAAGCCTGCTTTTTAACATTGTAGTAGGGGCACTCTTCATTGAAGAACTTCCTGTAAATCCATGAACTGTATTTAATGAGCTTGTCACTGTATGTCAGTTCTGTGCATTTCCAAGTAAATACAATACTTATTCAGTATTAAGGATAATCACACCTTTACTCATATTATCTTGCTTTCAGAGTTAAGGAACATGAAGACCCTATAGAATGAGTCAAACATGGAGTGGAGATCAATTTTAATATTGGTGGCCTGAAAGAAAGGGAGAGAAAGGGAGAGAGTGGGATTGCTGGTACCTCTAGATATTTGAAGGAATGGACTGCTTTCAGTGAGGCACCTGACAATGAGGATTCTGGCTAATAACCCAAACAACAGGAATCAGGTCTTCAGAAATGGATATTATAAATTATCCTTACTAAGAGTAGTTTGATAAGGGGTGGCTGCGGTGGTGCAGTGGTCAGCATTGCTGCCTCACAGCAAGAGGTTCTTGGGTTTGATCCTCAGCTAGGGTACTTTCAGTGCGGAGTCTGCATGTCCTTCCTGTGTTAGTGTGGGCTTCCTCTGGGTGTTCTGGTTTCCTCCCACATCCGAAAGATTGGACATTCTAAACTGGCCCTGTGCATTGTATGTGCCTCCTGCGGAAGGTTGGGTGCTGGGCTGGCAACTTGACACTGTAAAAACTCCACTGCTAATCATGAGCAGACAAGTGATCCACTGTGGCAACCCCTAACTGGGAAAAGCCAGACTAAGAGTAGTTTGATCATCACCATATAGCAAGCATCTGAAGCAATTACTTGGGTTGCTGAATATTTTTTTATGAAACCAGATAACAGCAGTGGGTTCAGAAATGTGCCCTGTGGGATATACTTATGAGGTGCAAAGGTTTATGACACCCTGTCCCATACTAGGTTTTCCAATCTGTTAAGCAGATAGCTATAAAACCATGAAACCGAGGCATTGTCTAATGCCTGAAAGTTTAGTTCTTTTATGAAAAATATGACGATTATTTAGCCAAAAAATGTTCAGATCTGTAAAAATGGCACTAGCAACTTTTCGGTCATTCACGTTGTGGCATAAACACATTAGGGCTGTAAGGGTGTAAGTCATCATTTAAATCCATGTTGAATATGAGTCATGTTTTTCTACCAATGAAGTTAATCAATGAGTCTTTTGCAAACTAATCTCTCGAATGTTTTGTCTAGGACTGGCAAGAAGGAGATGAGTCAAAGGTTACAAAAGTCTTGCTAAGGTGCCAAAAAAATCACATTATTTCTAAATGGACCCACCCATGCTCAATACCACACACACAGTTCTACTCTGTACTGTTTCTTCCTAACATAAACTGAAAATGACCATATCACAATAGTACCTATTTCTTTTTCTTTATCATGTATTACTACTAACTCCATCTCTTTTCCTTATCTCTATAACAATCTTTTTTCTTTTCTTGCAATTTTTTCTTTTTTTTTCTTCACTTCATCTACTTCCATTCCATTTCACGTATCATTTACATCCATTTCTCCAACTTTTTATTAATTTGCAAGCATTACTAGAAGCTTGGCATTGCCTATAACTATTTCAAAATCTGATGTTAACATACCATGTATCCATGCATTTAATTGACTGCTTAACTACATTTTTTATAATTTGCATATCAGTTATTATGTTTTTGCAACAGATGTTATTTTCCCAGGCTTCTGATGAAAAGGGGCTTGTTTTCACTAGTCAAACTATTCCAGTTAACAAAGGCAAATAAATACATAAATAAAAATAATTTAAAAAAGTCATTTTTGACGTCTTCCAGGGCAGAGGAATTATGGCAGTGGTTTTCTAAACTGAAGGGAATTTAACAACGGTTAGGAAGGGGTTAAAGTATGGATAAGTGATGTTGAAATAAAAGTACTCCATCTTTATGGCGTAGAGGGATTTAGCCTTTACTTCAACCCAAATGACCCAAGATCAATTAACAATTGGGGGAGAGAGAGGTTGGCAAGAGTGGCCTTGCTGCTTGCTGACTTGTCCACTCTGAGAGGGAAAGAGGGGTTTCTGTCCATGACAAAGATACAGTCTCAGTGATAAGTATGTACTGCAATCATGAGAAAGAGATTGCCAGTAAATGTATGTCATCTGGGGAGGGCCAGAGCTAGCCGATTTTAAGTGGTGATGCCATGGTAGCAATAGCACCATCCACTTCAGGCATACCAAAAATCCTCAGTGGCATGCATGACCAGCGTGTGATGCTACAAGTTGTTCTGTTCCATTTCTCCTACCCAACCCAAAACTAATGCTGTCCCAGAGCACTTAAGGATAAATTATACTGCCGGTCAATGAATGATCCGCTGGAAGCAACCAAATGGGATGGAAAAAAGTACTGCATGCTTTTAGGAACTTTAGGTAGATCATTTGCTTCTAGTCTTTCAAATTTAGAATTTGCTTTAGTAGTGCATTGGTAGTGCTAAAGCTGATCTATTAAACACTGCACCAAGCAATGGGAAAGTGAGCATATATGTCATCTGTGGCTCACCTATGCTGATATCACTGCATGCCACATGTGGGATGGATACTGTGACTAGTGCAAAAGAAATCCAAACCAACTATCAGTTTTGTTTTGTTTTACTTTATTCACAAGTATTCAACAGGGGAAAAGTACTGATCAAGCATTACCGATTGCAGGGTCAGTCTGGGATATAATGAGCATTACAACAGAGTGCAATTACTACAGCACAGATGGAAATTATAATACAATGCAATACAAATTCAAGATAACCAGCAGAACAGCAATGAGATCCAATAACTTCTTAATAAATTCACTATGACAGGAAGGTATTTTATCAAAAGGTTGTGGTATAATCAGATATGAAGTAAGTTAGATAGTTCACCAATTGAAAGAGAAATCCGTGAAAGCATGCCTTTGCTGTCACACCAGCTGGTAATGTGTTTGAAGCTTGCCGTTAGAGAAAGAAAGAGTTACTAGAGTGAGGAAGGAGGATGATGTTGTGGGGGAGGGGTAGCAATAAACAAAAAAATTAAAGACAGGTATGAAGCCTGAGTATCAGAAAGGACTATGAGTTCTAGGTTTAAAGGAGCAGCTTGGAAAGGGAATGGAAAAAATAATCAAAGTTTAGTTATCCTACAGAACTGCTTACTGGCATGTATCTTATTTCTTACACTGTGAAAATCAACTTCTCTACAAATGTTTTTTTTTCAGTTATGGAGAAGGAATAGCTGTCTTGCTTTAAGAAATACAGTTTCAGCTTTGATATGAAGCTCTTTACATTTATTGTTTCTGTGAGCTCATTTAACATGAACTCCTTAAGTCTTAGAGATAGGCTGGTACTCTCTGCTGTGTCTGGATCTGCCACAGATAACCAGATCTCCAGTGATGACTCACAAATTCACTATATTAATGGATAAAAATGCATGACTAGAGTGGATTTTTAACCGTCACAACCTGCTGTGCAAGCACTGTGCTTATTTACTACCTTACCTTGTTTATTTGACTTTGTTAACTGGGTTGGAGCAGTGATAACAACTGAATAAATTCAGTATTTGTAATTAGGACCAGATCCAGCACAAGGCAATCTATGCTGGATGCGGGGGTGGCCATGATAAACAGTCTTGACCACTTCTGCTAAATAAACACATATTTGATCTTTACTGCTTTAAAGTCCACTCAACTTAATTCATATCTTTACTGCTTTAAAAAAAGTCCACTCATAACTCCCATCTAGTCTGTCTCTCATTGGGTCAAGCTTTTGAGCCAATGAGAATGGAGCTGTGACACAGAGCAGACTTGCATGAATCAGTGAGAGTTCTGAAATGTAAGTCTAATCTCTTCTGTGAGTGGACTTGGGTACAAGTTATGATTTAGATCACTGTACTAGAGGGAGAGAGAAGCAATATTACTTAAAACAATGGAGAAAGCACTTAGAAGATGATGCCACCAAGCATTGTTGGAGACTTGTGGAATTTATGTCCTTATTGCTGGAGAGGAAAGAAGAAGCACCATCATGTCTGCATTATTGGATGGGACAGAAAAAGTGTCACTGTTGAACTTAGGTGTGTGCAGTGCCCCAGTTAGAAGGACTGTTTAGTTGAGTTACTTAGAGTCACCCATACTTAAACCCTGTACCTTGGCTATGAGAGTCAGTAGCTTTAAACCACCACACTGACTGACAGGACTACTTTTTGGTAAGTCAGTGTGAGTGACATTTTGTCTTGCCTTTTTTCAGGCACACAGGTGTGAATTGCAGTGCGTCTGCGCTACAGCAGCTTGTCTAGCACTTAGTACAGATGAGTAAAGTTATGCACTGTTACAGAGCTGTTTCCTATAGTACACGATGTGAAGATTGGGGGGAAGATGGGTGAAGGCTGCCAGCCTAGTCAAATAGAATTTGATACATAATTCTGTCATTTGTATATATAAATGTAAAATACAGGCTTGTGTTTTAAATGAAAGAAAGCACTGTAACATGTGAACTTCAAGATTGTTGCAACATTGCCATCTGCTGTAAGGAAAACTAAGCCAAGCATTTCAAATGTTCTTTGAAGTAAAATTATCTAAATAGTGGTGTTGAAGCGACTGGCTGAACAAATTCTTTCTATTTTCTTAACTTAAGGAATAATTGCTAGAGTGTACATGTGAAATGTCTTTTATTGTTGTAGTTTCCTGAGCAGGTGTTAGATTGCTAAATAATGTAGCCTTTTTGCCTGGGAACTCCAGACTAAGTGTCAAAATGATGTAATGTGTATACTGGGAAAACCTAAATTTCAAAATGATGTAATCTGGGAGGACCTAGCAAAGATGTTTGTTAGTGAGTTTAAAAAACTATTGTTCAGAGAGAGACTGTAAGCATTTTAATCTTGATATCTCTCTTATCAGCACTCTTCCTGTTGTCTTATGTAAGTAGTGTCTTAGAAATATGTTTCCTTGTGATAATAGCTAGGAACTTAGAAGCTTAGACAAGTGTTTTTCTGTTATACCAGAACTTTCCTACTGTATTGTTTTAAGTTTCTGTGTGATCTCTGAACTCTTAGATATCACTGTGGTGTAGTAGTACTGTCTTGTGTTTTAATTATTTATTATTACATATTTAAAAAACCTTTACCCATGGCTGGTTTGTGTAGAGATAAGTAAGCTCTAGAGTACATTACATATTTATAGAGTTTATTGTAATAAGCCATTCTAATAAGCCTTAGACTGAATAGTCACATTACCAATTGGATAATAATACTGTACAGTAATAATTGGACACCCTTTTAAGGGTCTTTGGGTAGCTGATAAGTATTAGCTGGTGGTGGCAGAAATTACTGCCATATAGTCTGGGTAAAGGGGCACAGCTGGAGAATCTGTGTCAGCCTTTCTCAGGAGTGTCTATGAAGTTGTATAAATACTTATCTCAAACTGTGTGTGGTGTGTCAGCTACCTGGGCAAGGACACAAAGCACTGGTGGGACAGAGAGGGCACTGGAGGTTAATTTGCCAGCTAGGCTGAGATCTGGACCCTATAGCTGTGCCACTGGGGAGTCTTATTGGGGACTTGGAGAGCAAAGGAGCAACCAGCCCCAGACTGACTGTGATCTCTGTGTGCACGTAAGGAAAATTGTACTTTACTGTGTGTATTTGTTATCCTTTCCTCTTATATGAGATGCCCTCCCTGGTGTTAGTGGTGAGGATTGAGGCTCCTTGATTGCTGGGCCAGGGCACAGTCATCACACATGGTTTGATTTCCTCAACCTTCATTTGTCTTATATGCGACTCTGCCAAGTTAATTCACCAGACAGTACTTCTGGGCCGCTACTGGAAAGGGACACTTGGGTCCAGTGGGCTGTTAGCAAATGCATTACACAGTTGTCTTTTGAATTCCTGCACTCTTTATATAGATGCTACTTAGTACTTTAGTATATGCTATTTGAGCATGAATTTCAGTATGTCTGTTTTAGTTTAATGGGTTAACAGATGCATTTTCACTAAATGTGAAATTCAAGGAAATATAAATTTACTGTTTCTCATGCTGTCTGTTTTAAATGAGAAAGTGTTTTGTTTAAAAATTGTCTAGCATTTTTTTTTTCCTGAAAATTTTACATAAACATTTTAAATGAAATCCAGATCTCTGTGATAACTGTGAAAGAAATAGTATGCACACAGATGTGTCTGAACAGTGTTTATGGTAACTGGGGAGAGAGTGCCAAGTAGTGGGATATTGGTTTGGCTGGCATGGGTCTGAGTCATTACCCTTCAAAGGGACACATTTGTGCACAATCTGGCTCTGTTGACCCTGCAGGTGTATTTTGCAACAGTAAGGCATTCTTATTTATTCAAGGAGCTTAGACCTGTTTTGTGTGATGCCAGATGGAATAGTTATTCTTGATGACAGATAAGACAGGAAGGTTAAAAATGAGATGTACGTGTCCTGCACTCATGTAAGCCCCCCCCCCAAGAAAAACAGTATGTTGTTTGCAATAATATTTCTGATATAGGCTGCATTATTTGAGTCTTAATCAGAACCATCTTATCTTCTGCATCCATTATGGAGTCACTGTTACATATTACTGTGATACAACCCTCTACATGATCGGGACTGTAAAGGATTTCAGAGTTTAGTTAACAGTTGCCACTCTGGCAGTCAGCTTAAAGGACTAAAGCTCTGTTTTGTTAATGAGCTGCTTCCTATGGCAAAGGTGCAGAGTTTGAATCTTTTCACTTTCATTTATCTGTTGTGTTAACTTGACAGTGTTTTTCCTCTAGGAATGCATGCCTAGTAACTATGAACCTGTTGTCATTGTTGACCAGCCAGTCCCTATAGCTGATCTAGTTCAAGAAATGTTATGGCAATATCTCCAGCACACCAGTTTTATAACTCATTACAGCTGAGCAAACCTCCAGGCATTTCTGGAGTTACCTCCTACTGCACCTCTAGGTGTCAAATGTTGCTTGTTCATATTTGCATTAATTATTCCAAAACCATGCTACAAACAAGGTATCAGGATACTTTACCTTGAAGCATACGTGATGGTAAACACAACTGTATTGATATTTGACCTCTGTCAATGTGTATTTGTTAGAACTGTAAGGATAACTTCATTTTTTTAAAGGCTCAAGCCACACCCACTAGAAGTTAAAGGTACACACTCAAATGCACTGTACTGGAGGGAATGAGTATGACATGGACAATTTATTCTTCAAGGGCAACAAGCACTGCATTTGTATATGGAGCATTAGAAGGTAAAGTTGTTTTCCAGCAGCACCCACTGTGTTATACTGAGGTTTTCACTTTATTCTCAGTGAGTTCACTATCTTCTTCTTCTTCTTTCAGCTTGTTCCCGGTTAGGGGTCGCCACAGCGGATCACTAAAATAGAACAATAGGCCTGAAAATATAGATTCAGACTAGCGTTTTCATGTATGCATTCAGTTTCAGAGAAAAACAGTTCAGTAGAAAGGAAAATATAATCTTGAGAGCTAAGCATGAGATGTGCAGGAATAATAGTTTTCAAGGGAAAGCTACAGAATGTTCCTTTTTCAAGGGAAAGATATGTGTACTTGCAATGGAATGCTAGATAAAGAATAGGCAAGTTGGCACTGTGAGGCACATGCTTGAAAACCAAGGCTAAAGAGGTGTGTAGAACATGACAGTGTTTTGGTATTATTAGGAAGTACTTTAGACACAGTCAGTTGAATGAGTTAAGTTAGCTCTTGGACTGATATGCAAAAGGTTTTTCTGGTACACACACTCGAGTCTGAGTATAGAAATAAGGTAAAATATTTACACTATTCAGGAGGAAAAGACTGTTTCAGTTGATATTATTCAGAAGAATCAGAATATATATGCAGAAACTTTAGATATATTTATCAGCACTGTTACTGTTATCCAGCATTTTAGAATTTCTACAGACTGTTATTGTTTATCAGCACTGTTATTGGATACAGCATTTGGATATTGTTACAATTAATAAAGCATGTTTAATCAAACTACAGTGTGTGCAGAATTTATTCTGAAAAGCGTAAAAGACTTGGCCCATAAAGGAGAGACTGGCACCTGTTCAGCACAAATTTGGGTAATTAACAAGTAAAGACATTCATTCCAGTTTCATTTCAGTTGTTTCCAGTTAATTGCAGTATAATACAATCTTATCAATTCTTTCAATGGTGAGACTGCCATCAATTGGGGGGCAACAGTTAAAGTAAGTTGCAAAACCCCATAGCAACCTTATCAGCAGTCATACTACATATATGTATTCTACAGAAAGGACTTCAGGGCAAAGTAAAAACAGTCTCTGACACTTTTTTCCAGTCAATCAGTAACTACAGTAGAAGTGTTTCATAACAGACTTTTCAGCAGCACACCAGTATTTTTCCATCCAGAAGTCCGTGAACTCCATACAGAATAAGGCCACTGCTGACAACACTACAGTTATTCTTTACACAGCAGACCTTTTGGTAAAACACCACTAATATTCCAAAGGTAAACTTCATGCAGAAAACAGCCAGAACTGATGACAAACAGTAATTCCAGCCATTAGACAGATTGCAGAGCAGCAGTGTTTATTTGAAACATTACTTCAGGAAAAGCCTCAAAAAACATCAACAGACCAGCACTATTTCAGAAAATCTACATCCTTCAGCAGTGTTCCTTCAGAACCTAAAAATACATTATCCAGTTAACAGCAACATAGTTCACCATCTCCACAAACATTCAAGTTTTCAGTGTGATGTCACAAAGCCAGGAAGCAAGAAAAAGTATAAAAAGCTGCAGACAACAACATTAATAGCAAAGTTATATAAGAATTTATGTACCTTTTAGGTAAGTCAGACAGTAATTATCAAAAAAGTTTAAATACATCAATTACGGTACATTTTATAAATGAGTCAACCAATACTTCTATGGTAAAAACACCAGTAAATGTTTGGTTTAAAGTTAAAAAATTGGTAAAACAGTCTAAAAAACTATGTTCCAGAAATGTTCATTTAAAGTTAAAGGTTATTAGTTCAGGAATCTTACATCTTTCCAGACACAAAAGTGTTAAATCACAGAAGCACACTGCAACAGACACACTATCTCATGATTCACAGAATGAGTCAGCTTCTGTCAGTAATTCTTGTTTACAGTCTTCAGACATCAGTGTAAATGTTACAGCACATTTAATTCAAGATACAGAGTTAAATCATAGAACAATTTCAAATACAAATGTTCAGAATGTAATAAATTCAAGTTTACATGTAATTCAAAGTACAGAGTTAAGTAGCAGTATTGTAAATACAGTCAGTGTATGTAATATTCAGTTTTCTAGACCAAATAGAAAGAAAACATTTGCTATGCCTCAAGTTCACATTATTTCAAATACATGTGTTCAGAATGTAATAAATTCTAGTTTCTTGTTTTCAGAAACCAGTGCAAATATTGCACCGAGGGGGGGATAAGAGGGATCAGAGTGCAGATTTTGACAGTCTGATAAAGTAAATACCAGCATAAATGATATACAGATTTCAAGGCAAAGTAAAGAAAAAACATACCATACCTCAAGTCAATGTTAGTACAAAAAAGAAATAAAGAAGAAACACATTCCACAGCTCAACTGTGTGCTGTTGCTAGTTCTATAAAAAAAGGATTTTCAGCTTATCTCTGAAGGGTGTGGCAGTCTGGAACATACCAGATTATGTATCTGTCATCATTTAAGGTTGAAAGAAATAACAATATTTCATTGTTTACCAAAAAGTAATTATGGAATAATGTACTTGTGAGAAAGGGAGATCCTGCTGGAATTTTGTAAATAATTATATGATTTATACAAGAAGCTTGTGTTACAAATGTACTAGAACTGTATGCAATGTGTATATCAAACTGCTTGTACAGACGTGTGTGTTGAAAAGGTATTTGTAGAGTGCTGTGTTTGAAATATAACTACAGTCTGCCATACTGAAAGAGAACAGAAATGTACCTGCACTATGTAACTGTTTAAATGTATATGCTTAACAGAGGAAACTGGAGGGTTAACCTCACTCCAGAAAACTTTAGAAAAATATCTAAAATTAAATTACTTTATAGGCTATGCAATAAAGAGGCTATCTCTCAAGTTTTCAATGCACCTAAAGGCATAAAGTCTGTGCTAGGAAGCTTTTTGTATGGTCCTTGGAGTGAACTAATTGCTATTTTTTGAAGCATGAAGGAATGCAATTGATTTGTGACTTCCAGCATCTGCCAAAGATCTGAGAAGAAGCCCTTGTCTGTATATTTTTACAGGTAGATACTAAATGCTGCCAAATTCTAGCAATGGGGGGGGTTTGGCCTGGGAACTAGAAGTCAGATGACCTGAAATGATGGCATTCTGCAAGTTATCCCAGCAGTAATATTTTAGATATTATTTTAAGAATACTTTTAGTGAGACAGAACATTCTGCAATCTGTCTTTGACCTGGCAACAACATTAAGAACCATTCACCACATCTGCCTTGCTCTAATGAATTAATTTTCTAGGAAACAGTATAATTCTATGAGATACAGTCAGGAATATAGTGAAGCTTAGTTTAGATGTTTTTCTTTATTTGTGTGAGCCTGTAATGCAATGTTATTTTAAATATTTACTGTGATTTTGAACTATGATGTCACTGTGAATATATATTTAGTAATGTCTTGTTCTTTTATTATTTATTATTAAATATATTTAAACCTGTGGCTGATCTGTGTAGAGATATTTAAGTTTTGAGAGTACTTGCATATTTATTTGGTGACACTGTGTGGGTCACTCCTAACAGCCTTGCACTTGGTCAAACCACCATTTGCATTAGTATTAACATTACACAGTAAAATTGGAAATCCTTTGTTAAGGGCCTTAAAATAGCCTTAAAGGAGTGACTGGTGGCAGAGTAAAATACCTTATAGTCTGGGCAGAAGGTAACATAGCTAGTAAACCTGTGCCAGCCTTTCCCAGGTGTGGTATGTGTGTGTGTGTGTGTGTGTGTGTGTGTGTGTGTGTGTGTGTGTGTGTGTGTATGTGTGTGTGTGTGTGTGTGTGTGTGTGTGTGTGTGTGTGTGTGTGAGTGTGTGTGTGTGTGTGTGTGTGTGTGTGTGTGTGTGTCAGCTACTTGGGCAGAGGCACGAAGCACTGGTTGAACATAAGAGGGTGCTGGAGGTCTTGGCTTGGTCACTCAGTTGAGATCTAAACTCTATAGCTGTGCCAGTGGGCAGTCTTACTGGGGATCTAGAGGAAGAGGGAGAAACTAGCCCCAGACTGTTGTCTTGGTGTACTCTTAAGGGAAACTGCACTTGATGCAGAGAGTTGCATCTGGCAATATTATGTGTGTACTTGTCATTCTCTCAATGAACGTCCCCCACTATTGCCAGTGGTGAGGACTGAGGCTTCTTGATTACTAGTCCAGTGGAGGGTCATCACAGCAGTGATCAATGCAGGCAAATCAACTTCAGTTACAAATTGACCTTTATTAGAGAACACAAATGCAGTTTTGTCAGGATTTAAAAAGTCAAAGATTACAGCAGCTAACAGTTTGAAGTGTAACAGCTCCATACTAGGTATGGGCATGCCATCAGAGTTATATGCTGTTTTAGACTTCACTAACAAGAATTTATAGAAAAATAAAATGCTACAGAATGTACAGTAGTGCACACATATGACACTTGTAAGAATTTGCATGCAGCAAACTATGCAAATGTACAGAATTAGAAGAATTGGTTATGACAAAAAACTGCAGATTTATGGGTTAAAGATAAAATAAATTCCAGTTTAGCTGACACAGCTGAAGTGCTCAGAAAGACTTATTGGGAGGGTCCAGTGAAGAAAAAAGGGTAACAGTATGCATTATGTTGTGTAGGGTACAACAGAAATGACAGTCAAGTTAATTTACAGAATAAAGAGTTTACAGTTACAGATTGGCAAATGAATTGTTTGTGTTATTGTTTTGTTTAGCAGACTTTAAGACCTTTGTATTTTGGTAGTAAAGTGTTGCAATGCATAAATAATATATTGATACCGATAGAGACCAAAAAAGCATTCACGGATATTAAATGATGTTTTGCTAGTTTACAGAATGTAAAATTTAAAGTCAATGCTACATTTTAGAAGTGACAGTACAGTTTAGATCCCATGCAAGAAAAGAGTGCATCATAAATATTATGTGCCATTAAAGCCACAGGTTCAACTCCTATGTTATACTCGTATAAAGGGTAGACAAGTAAAGTTCCAGAATTAGATAAGTTCAACTCTAGTAATAAACATGTATACTATATGAAGAAACTTCACATATTTGTATAAAGGACAGGTAAGTAAACTTCCGGAATCAGATCAGTTCAACTCTAGTAATAAATGTGTATATGTAAACGGTTCAAGATTGTTTTTATTTCTTTTTTTTTTAACCACCTTTATTGAATTATCACTTGTGAAACAGGCAAATTTACATTTGTATAAAAGTAATCAAAGTGTATTAACAAATTAAAATTAACAAACATTATGCTTTACATATCTTGCTATATATCAAATAACCTAAGCAGCATTACATAATTTATTTAATTCCTGACCTTTTTTTAAACAAGGGATAACTTTATTAAACCACCATTTATGACATAAGCAATCATACATTTATATAAATGAAAACAAACCACACCGACAGAATCCTAGTTGCAAGCATTTTACATCACAAACTCTAATGACACACTCCCAGTTGCAAATATTATATATCACTTGTAATCTGTCCAATCATTTTCAGTCAAACATTACATAGCTTATTTAAGTTGTGCATTCTTATAAACCTCATTCCTCCCTTGTATGTATTGATCCCACAGTTCCAATTTTTCCTATGTAGTTTGCTCCTCCCATTAAGTCCAGTTGTTTTATCTCTGTTACTGTATTCACTATTCCTAATATAGTTGGTTTAGATTTTGATTTCCATTTACTAGTAATTGCTTTTTTGACAGCCACCATAATTAGAGACAGCAAGGCCTAAGCGACAATTCTGATTCTGTATCATAGGTCTCTCTCCCTCATCACACCAAACTGCCCACCCCACATCTCCAACAGTGCATCCTGCAGGGAATCCTTAAAGTCTACCAACTCACTGCACTCCCAAAAATATGTTCCCAATTATCTCTTTCTTCCCTGTCACACCTCCAACATCTGCTACTTACCTGAGGAGAAATTCTCTGGAGTCTACTTGGGGTATAAAAATATCTATGCAAATATTTCCAAGCAAAAATCCTAAATCTTCTATATTTTGTTGCATATTTGGGAGACATACATATATCCTCCCATTACGATTGTATATATTTTGTGCAGAAATTGCAGTTTACCAAGCACACCAGATCAGATTAAAGGCCAGCTCAGTGAGCTGAATTAAAGATGGTACTGTATGCCATAAAACAGTATGGCAAAGATCAAGTCAGCATTCTTAGTGACAGTTTATGCAGTTACATTTCTTATTATTTGTCCAGGAAAACTGTAGACAGTAATGATAAATCCTTGCAGAATTCAGTACTACTGAAAAAATTAAATAACATCAGCTAAAGGAAGGGCAATGTTAACACAAGTGGGTAGAGATTTATACACAAAACAGTATATTAGGACCTGGGGGTCACAGAGCAAACGCAAAAAGCTCAACAGTTATAGAGGTACAGAAATGCAAATAAATATTGAAACAGTAATACACTGTAGGATTACTACTTTAGTTTCATTTGAGGTTATGACACGAAAAAACAATGCCACTGAGGTTTCCATTTGATATAATTGCAGCCTTTTCATTTCATAGTAGTACATTATCAGTTCAGTTCTAGACTTGCAAGAATGTATTTATTAGTAACATTAATTTAATTTACTATAGCAAAAGCAGAAAAATGTAAATAAAGTCAAGGTAACAACTTACTTACTTACTTATGCCCGTCACCCTTGACAGGGTATGGGCCACCAACTACAGCTCTCCACCGAATCTTGTCCTGGGCCAACTGTTCTATTTGGTTCCATGTGTAGCCTCTAAGCTTAGCATCTGCCTCAAAGTCTCGCCTCCAGGTGTTTCGTGGGCGGCCTCTTCCTCTCTTCCCCTGAGGATTCCAGCGCAACGCCTGTCTTGTAATATTGTTTGCTGGTTTGCGAAGAGTATGCCCAATCCATCTCCACCTCCTCCTCTTAACTTCTTCCCCAATCGAAAGTTGGTTGGTCCTTTCCAAAAGGGTGGTGTTACTAATAGTGTCTGGCCATCGAATCCGTAAAATCTTCCTGAGACAGCTATTTGTAAATGTCTGAAGTTTTTTAATGGTGGTCTTGTTTAACCCCCAGGTCTCTGCCCCATACAGCAGTACTGACTTCACGTTAGAGTTAAACAGCCTTATCTTGTTGATCAAGGATAGTTCTCTTGTTTTCCAGACCCTATTTAACTGTATGAAGGCTGCTCTTGCTTTTCCTATCCTTGCCCTGACATCAGCTTCTGATCCGCCCTGCCTGTCAATTATGCTGCCAAGGTAGGTAAAGGACTGCACTTCCTCCAGTAGCTTCCCTTGCAGAGTGATAGGGTTAGTATTTGTGGAGTTTAATTTAAGGATCTTTGTCTACAGATTGTTAATGTTAAGACCCACCTCTAGTGCTGTAACTGCCACCAAATTTGTCTTGTTTTGCATTTGCTGCTGGCTGTGAGAGATGAGGGCGAGGTCATCAGCATAGTCCAGATCTTCCAGCTGACTCCATAGGGTCCATTGGATCCCATTTTTCTGTCCTGCAGTAGATTTCTTCATAATCCAATCGATAACTAACAGGAAGAGGAATGGTGACAGTAAGCATCCTTGCCTTACCCCAGTTTTTACTTGAAAGCTTTCAGAGAGCTGCCCTCCATGTATAACCCTGCATGATAGACCATTGTATGAGTTCTTTATCAAATTTACTATTTTCATTGGTATACCATAGTGCTTCAGAAGGCTCCACAGTGTCTCTCTGTCCACACTATCAAACGCCTTTTTAAAGTCAACAAAGTTGATATACAATGGTGAGTTCCATTCAACTGACTGTTCCACAATTATTCTGAGCGTTGCAATTTGATCAATACACGATCTATTTTTGCGGAAGCCTACCTGCTCTTCTCTCAGCTTTTTGTCAGTGATGTCCTTTATCCTTTCCAAAAGGATACGGTTGAAAACTTTTCCTGGAACTGATAGAAGATTGATGCCTCTGTAGTTGTCGCATTTGCTAAGGTCCCCTTTCTTGGGAAGCTTAATGAGATGGCTCTCTTTCCATTCTGAAGGAACAGTTTCCTCTGCCCAGATTCTTTCAAAGAGTGGATACAACATCTCCACTGATGTATTCAGGTCTGCTTTAAGGGCCTCTGCCGAGATGTTATCTGGTCTTGCCGCTTTCCCATTTTTCATTTGGATAATGGCTTTCCTGATCTCCTGCTTGCTTGGCTTTTCACAATTGATTGATAGATCTTCATTGGCTAGCTCAATAATTGGAGGATTTAGAGGTGATGGTCTGTTTAGAAGTTCTTCAAAGTGTTCCACCCACCTTTTCAGTTGATGTTCTATACTATTGATGGTTTTCCCTTGCTTATCTTTAACAGGTCTCTCTGGCTTACTATACTTTCCTGAAAGTCGCTTGGTGATATCATACAACATTTTTGTGTTACCACTGTAAGCTGCCAGTTCTGCCTCAACTGCCAACTGTTCCACATAATTGTTCTTGTCTATTTTAATGCATCTTTTGACCTCTTTGTGGGCATCTGCATATTCTTCTTGGGCCTTGCTCTTTGAAGCTCTGGTTTTACTGTTATTTACTTTTGCCTTTTTCCTCTTTCTGTCTTCTATCTTTACCAGTGTTTCTGCAGTGATCCACTCTTTCTGATGATACTTTTTAGGTCCCAGTGTCTCTTGACAAGCTAAGTCTACAGCCTTTTTCACATTCTGCCATAAGCTGTTTACTCCACCCTCCTCAACCAGTTCTTGTAGCACTTCAAATTTGTTCTTCAGTGCAATGTTGAACTGTTCTTTTGTCTGAGAATCTTTCAATAGATGAACATTGTATTTGATTCTCCTAGATGACTCTTGAACCTGGGTTCCTTTTAGCTTTAGCTTCAGTCTAGCCACCAGCAAGTGATGGTCAGATGCTACATCTGCCCCTCTTTTCTCTCTGACATCTTGTAATGTTCTTCTAAACTTTCTACAGATGCATATGTGATCTATCTGGTTTTCTGTTGTATAGTCAGGGGAGACCCATGTATTTTTGTGTATCCGTTTGTGGGGAAAAATGCTGCCTCCAATGACCAAATTGTTGAGAGCACATAGATCAACAAACCTTTCACCGTTCTCATTGATTGTTCCCAGAGCATGTGTACCCATGATTTGCTCATATCCTATGTTACTTGATCCGACCTTGGCATTTATATCACCCATAAGGATAGTAAGGTCTTTGTCTGGGTAGGTCTCGAGGATCTGCTGCAGTCTTTCATAAAACTGATCTTTATCTTCCTCTTCACTGTCATTAGTTGGTGCGTAGCACTGGACCACATTCATTACAATTTTCTTCTTCTTTGTACGGAATGAAGCTGTGATGATCCTGGGGCCATGTGCTTCCCATCCAATCAGGGCTCTCTGGGCCTGTTTAGCCAACATAAGACCAACCCCTTGGGAGTGAAGTGCTTCACTATCCTCATGTCCAGAATAAAGCAACAACTCTCCTGTAGATAATCGACACTGACCAGCCCCTGTCCACCTTGTCTTGCTGATTCCCAACAAACTCAAGTTGTTATTTATCATTTCTGCTGCTACTTGGGCTGCCTTGCTTAGCTCATACATGGTCCTGACATTCCATGTGCCAATATTTATTTTCCTGGTAGAGAGAAGGGTACTCTGCCTTGTGGCGTCCTTTCGGCTTTGGCCACAAAACTTCATAAATCTTCCATTTGAAGAACTTTCCTCTTCCAAGACAAGATTGTCTGTGTTTCCTGCAGTTGGTGTTTTTGTAGCAATTTGTTTTTTTACGGGATGGGGTTGCTAACCCTAAGCCCAACCCTCCTCCTTTTTCAGACGGGCTTGG
Source organism: Protopterus annectens (assembly GCF_019279795.1). Taxonomy (NCBI): domain Eukaryota; kingdom Metazoa; phylum Chordata; order Ceratodontiformes; family Protopteridae; genus Protopterus; species Protopterus annectens. The sequence continues at coordinate 442,690,451 of NC_056726.1, forward strand.
GACCATCCTTGGCGGAGTTTCAAGGTAACAAGCAATGTATTTATTAGTAACATTGGTTTAGTTCACTATAGTACATTATCAGTTTGCTTACAGACTTTCAAGAATTTATTAGCAGCATATGTTTATTTAATGCAGAAAAATGTAAAGTCAGGGCAACAAGCAATGCTATCAGTTTATAGTTGTTAAAGCTGCAAATGCTATTTTAAGGACCTGATACTGTTTTTTTTTTTGTTTTGTGCTTTGCAAAAATAATGTCTGGGTTGATTTTAAATACAGTCAAAAACGTCAGTCACCCAGCCTTGCACAAGAGATGGAAAAGGGGAGGTTTGGAAGGCCTAATAAAAAAGGGACACAGAAAAGGATATTAAAACAGCCTCCAATACTTCAGCAGTGACTGAGACAATGCAGAGTAAGGCCTAAACTTGGCAAGAGCTGTGTACACAAGTCAACTAAATACAGAAAAACTGTGTACAACAGATGTGCATTTATGTAAATTACAGTTAAAGGTAGTATGTAAATGATATCATGTTTTCAGACAGTTGTATAACAGTACTAGTTTTCAGTTTATGTTTTTATCATGTTCAGAAAGTACTGACAGAAAAAAGGTACTAATAGTTTGGTTTTCAGAGCACATAACATTTACCAGATTTCAGTTAAGCAATAACCCACGCCTGGGTGTGGGAAATGCTGGATTTACCCACAATTGGTGTGGTTTGGACATGAGGGTGAAGCCTGAGTGGCCAAACAAAGACAACCATGGGTAAATCCAGCATTACTCACACCCAGAAGTGGGTTATTGCAATTATACAATGACATTATTTAAGAAAAAAAAACTTACTTTTCTTAAATAATGACATTGTATAATGCCTCCGTGCTGCCCTTCCTCAGCTGTCTGGTATTCTGCTGCAGTTCTGATGTACTGCGCATGGGTATGCTTACGCAGTACATCAGAGCTGTGAGTGGAAGCAACGGAGAAAGCAAGATCTCCATTGCTTTTTAAAAGATATCTCGCTATGTTAAAAGAGTTTTAAGATAGTGAGATAGCTTTAAAAAAAAACAACGGAGATCTTCCTTTCTCTGTTGCTTTTTTTAAAGTTGTCTCGGTATGTTAAACCCATTTTAGTGAGATTACAGCAATGGAGCTCTTGCGTTCTCCGTTGCTGTAACAAAAAAAAAAGACATACTAATGGAAAAAGTCTGGGCGACCGGACCTTTTTCATTAGTATAAGTCTGATTTACAATGGGCACGCTGACCAATCAGTATGCACATTTTGGAAAATGAATGGGGGGGGGGGTCATTGTATAATTATGCTTTTATGCTTTTATCTGTGTTCAGGTGACACTGGCAAAAGATATTACTTTAGCATTAGTTTAGTTAGTTTCTGGAATATACAGCTATTTTAAATGTTCAGTATAAATATGTATCATTCTAAATTTTAGTCAAGATTCAGAATATGACGTTCATACTCAGGTATGCATGTGCAGTAGAGTGCATTTCAGTCAAATTTCAGAATGTAACATTAATACTCAGACATTTCTAACAGCATTATGTAAATTTCAGTCAAGTTTCAGAATATGGTATTCATACTCAGTTATGTGTTTAGTACAGCACATTTCAGTCAGATTTTAGAATAATAACATTCATACTCAGTTGCAACATGCATCACACTTCACATTATTCAATCATTAGTATTAAGGGTAAAGTGACAGAATTATTTGTAACAGGCTTATTAAAAAATATTATTTTATTTATTTGCAGTTTGTTAACCTGGAAAGTCCATTGGGCCAAAATTAGCCCGTTTTCAACGGAGGCCCGGGGAGAAAATCTCCATATGCAATTATTACAACGCTAATATCAATAAAGTTATGTACAATACAATTTTCAAAACTGCTAAAAACACAGTAATATAGAAGACAGAATAATAACATTTGAGCAAGTTGTTGTAACAAAGCATTGAATGAAATTAAAACAAGTATTCTGGAGTACATAAGCATAATTCGGAGTGTAGGCACTTATGCACTCAGTTTCATGAGGTGAGAGGTAGGAAGCATTAGAGCAAGAGAGTAGAACAGTGAAAGGTGAATAGGCTGAGTTATTGGAATGGGAAAAAAAGGAGAAGGGGTGGAAATGAAATGAAGGGAGTTACTAGGTTGAGTTTTGAGAAAGGAGAACAAAGATGGGGGAGCAGAAATGATATAGAGAGAGTCAGGTGGGGTGAAAGCATGAGCATTCCCAGTGAGAATAGAGATGGGAATGGAGCATGGTCTTGAAGGTGGAGTGATTTAGGGTGATTACAATGTGGAAGGGAAGTGAATTCCATAGGTGAGCAAGGGAGAAAGGCAGGAGAAATTGCCTAGGTGCACGTAAGGGTTTGTACACTTCGAGGAGGTTCTTGTTACTGGACCTGAGTAGTCTGTCAAGATGATGCAAGGTGAGTATGGAGGGGAGGGAAGGGGAGTTAGAGGGTTTGAAAATGAGTTTCTGAGCAGTTAACAGTTGAATGTAAGAGAGACAGTAGGGTAGTTCCAGCCATTTCAAGGAGTGGAGTGCATCACAGTGGTGGGAAGAGGATTTGGTCCCAGTAGCAAACATAGAGATTTTATTGTAACAGGATGAAAGTTTTGACCTTAGGAAAGATTGAAGGTTGATGAGGAGAGGGGCTCCATACAAGAGAGAGAGGATAAGGTAGGAAATAGACAGTATATGTTTGGGAGAGGGAGCGAGATAACGGCTGTGACGATATAGCATTCCGAGCTTTTGGTGTGTTTTCTTAATACTATTTTGTATATGAATGTCAAACTTTAAATGTTCATCAATGATAACACCTAGAAGTTTTGTATGGGAGACTATTTCAATGGGAATCTTATTCTAACTAATTATGGAGAAGGAATTTTTATCAATAGAGGTGTTTTTAGATGGGGTAAAGATCATGACATTTGTTTTGAATGCATTGAGAGCAAGGTCATTTTTCAGCATCTAAGACTCGGTACAAGAGAAGGCATCTTGTGTTATTTGCATGAGTTTGGGGAGAGATTGAGCATATCAAATTATGGTGGAATCATCCACGTACTGGACAAGTTTGGTATTAGGCATGCACTGATGAAAATTATTAATGAAGATGTTAAAAAGTAAGCTACCTAGTACAGAGCCTTGTGGAACTCCTGTTGGAGTGTGAAGGAAGGAAGAGGTGCTGTTGTTCCACTTAACTGCTTGCTGTCTATTAGAAAGGTAACTGGAAAACCAGTTAATAGAGGAGGGGGAGAGACTGAGAAGAGAGAGTTTGGACAAGAGAAAGTTGTGGAAAACAGTATCAAAGCCATTTCATAAGTCTAGGATAAGAGTAGACATGATGTTACCAGGGTTTCAGGCACAGTTGATGATGTCAAGGAAGGAGAAAAGAGCAGTGGTAGTACTATGTCCAGGTCTAAATCCATGTGAGTTGGACAAAGAAGTTGATTATCTAGGACAGCGGTAGGCAACCCATGGCTCTAGAGTCGCATGCGGCTCTTCTACCCCTCTGAAGTGGCTGCCTGTAGTTTTGAAAAAAATAATAATATGGAAATAAATAATGGCTATTTTTATTTTATTTTTTTCTTTCAAAGCAAACACCTCTTATTTTGGAGATTGAGGTGATACTGTGACACTAAAATAAAAAAAAGTGTTTTAATATTTAGTTAACCAAAATATGCATCATATCTAATCTTTAGTTTTTATGCATCATATCTAATCTTCAGTTTTTGACCCCTGTATGTTAATCATGGATAATCCAAAAAGAAAAGTCTTGGAAGAAAATGGATTTTAGTTCTGTGTGGACAAATTCATTTGCGTTCACTGCCAAAAGTGCTGGCTTACCTGTATGCTTGATATGTGTTGAGAAAAAATGTAATGTTGAAAGAATTCCAGAAATAACACTCAGCATTTGCTGAAAAGTACCAAGCTGGGGATGACTGAAAGAGTGATTTCATTACTGCTGTGGAAAGCTGATCACAGCAAATTTACTTTCAAGAACTGAATCAAGTGTGTAAACTCAACTACTGCTGCTAGTTTTGTGGCAGCTCAGTAGATAGTAAGGTGTATAAAGCTGTTCACAGATGGAGAATACATGAAATAATCATTCATTACAATATCAGAGCAACTATTCTCAGACTTCAGAAACAAATTTGAAATTGTTCAAAAAATTAGAGAGATGCTTCTCTGTGCAAAGACTGTCAAAGACATGACCATCAACATGACAGGAAACATCGCCAGTCACCAACTGAGGACATGAATTCGGCTGCAGCATAGGTTCATAGGTTCATAGGTTGGTACTTGGCTATTGGCCCTAGGGCCTATACAAGCCTAGCCATAACAATTCCTTGGCTTACTCATTCACCTATGTAAACAATATTGAGCATACAGCATCGTTGTATAGATATGTGAACTCTGATGGGCCGCAAGAAGAAATCATTGAGTATCATTGAGTTGATACCACTAAAAGGCCAATCATGGGGGGAGCATTTTTGAACCTGTGGTGAATTGTTTAAAAGCCAAATAAATAAACACCACATACATGGTGTCAGTGGCTACTTATGGGGCACCTTGTATGAGAGGAGCACAGAAGGGGTTTGTGACTTTACTTTGGAAGTCACTGGATCGAAAGCTGCTGACGTTTCACTGCATTCTGCACCAAGAAGCCTGAATGCATGGAGGGGATGAACCTTGTCATTCAAACAGTGAAGAAAGTAATGGTAAAGGGGTAAACCACCAACAAATCTGTTCATCGTTAGATGAAGTCGACATATTCAGATCTCCTGCTGCATAACGAAGTCTGATGGCTGTGTAGGGGAGAGGTGCTGAAAAAGTTTGCTGCATGTCCAGAACATGTGAAACGTTTCCCTGAAAGCAAGGGACTCACCTATTCTGGACTGGAACATCTAGAACGGCTGGAAAAGCTGCACGTCATGGTGAATATGACACTGCACCTCAACATGTTGAACAAAAGTCTTCAGGGAAAGGGAATCACAGCCCTGAAGATGCTGGATGATGTTTTGGCATTAGAGCAGGAGATGATGGTGTTTGCCACAGCTCTACAGAGAGGTACACTTTCTCACTTCCCCTCCCTGAGAGAGTTCAAAGAAGCACACAATCACATAAATTGTATTTACAGCATGCAATCATCATAATGCAAACTGCATTTGGGGAAAGGTTCTGTGAGTTCAGAAAGGAAACATATTATCCTTCCCTGTCCCACCCCTGGACATCGACCCATCCCTGCTGAACATGTCCTCATTTACAGGAAGGAGTAAGTCAACCCGATTTTGAAACTGAACTGGCTGACATAGCTGATAAAGAATTATGGGTGTCTAACTTCAAAAGTCTGACAGCTGATCTCAAAGATGTTGCCTGTCAGAAGGCCATTCTCACTCAGAAGCACAAATGCAGCAATGTTGAAAACCTCCCCAAACCTGACAAACTTGTGTTTGAAACATGGAATGACATTCCTGACACGTATATGAACATGAAGAAGTATACATTTAGAATCCTGTCCATCTTTGGATCCACATACTTATGTTAGCAGGTTTTCTCAAGCATGAAGTACATAAAATGCAAATATCACTCACATCTCATGGATGACAGCCTGCAGTCCTGTGTGAAGATCAAAGTCACATCTTACAGCCCTGATATAGAGAGGCTCTGTAGTGATGTTCAGAAACAAAAATCGCATTAAAGAGGTGAGAACACTATCATTTAATAGGCTATTATTTTGCAAACAAGTATTTATTTTGGATCCTGAGATGATGTAGTTGTGTTTTATGTTCAGGCTTGACAAGTGATTGCTGTACATAGCTGAGGAAAAAACAGAAGAGGATGACAGCACACTGAAATGGACTTAACTCATAATTAAATACAAACTGGCCTATTTTTATGTTTACTCTTTTTAAAGCTATTAGGCTGCAGATATATGTTTTATTTATTTCAAAGTGGACTACTTTTTATTGTATTAATTTTTCCACAAATAAGGGAAGAACTCAAACAGGCCTGCATAGGTCTTTGATTTCAAAGTAAGCCAACACAGTGTTTTTTTTTTCTTCTCTTCATAAGAGTTTGGTGTTTTCCTTTGTTATAACAGGTAAAACTGGCAATAAAATTTTGGTAGTTTTCTTTTTGTAGTTCTATAATTTCATAAATGCAACACACTGTAGTTCATATATAATAACTATATATAAAACTGTATAGGCTGTGTATGTGCTATATTCATTTTAGGAGTCAAACAGATTTTGTGGCTCCAGATGAAGTTTATTTGGTGGGAGAGGGGACAAAAATGCCTCTTTTGATAGTGAAAGTTGCAGACCCCTGGTCTGGGAGGAAGGGGAGGAGTTGCAAGTATATGCATTTTTCAAGGACTTTTGAGATAGGGGACATGATGACTATGGGACGGAAGTTGGAAATTTCAGTATTGTTGTCTCCTTTGTGGAGGGGAATGATGAACATTCTTCCAGAGGAGGGGTACACAGGATTCTTGGACTGAACAGTTGATAAGTATGGTAATGGGAAGGGCTATGCCATCGTCAGCTAGCTTGAGCACGTTAGATGGAAGGTTGTCTGGGGCATGAGAGCATGGTTTTAGTTTTAGTAGAAGTTTTTTTATGGTGTGCAGAGAGACAGGTTGTATGGTAAAGGGGGGGTGAGTAGTGTTGATGTCAGTGGGACTAGAGTTGAGGGCATGGGATGAGGGTGGAGAATGATGTGGTGAGCTTGGCTATTGAATCAATAAAGAAAGAGTTGAATTGGGTAGCTAAGATATGATCTGGAGAGTTAGGGTCAGAGCAGGGATTGTCTTTTTTGCCAGGAGAGAGGAGAGCAGATATACTGTTCAAAAATTTGGTGGGGGGGGGGGTTGGATCTATGATTGTTTTGAAGCTTGGAGTAGTAGGACTTTTGATCTAAAGCAATTTGTTTTTTGACTTTATTATGGAGTTGTTTATACTCGATTTATGGTAAGGCTTCCAAGATTTATCTCAGAGATGCATATGTGTAATAGTTGCTTTAGTTAGCCAAGGGGTGGATTTGGTTTTGATTCTTTTAGTTCTGGGGGAGTGAAGCTATCTAGTAGGGTATTGAATGTAGTATTGAAGTATGTAACAGCATCCTCAAGAGGGAGGGTTTTTACAGGATTCCAGTTCATATGTTTTAGTGAGTCAGAGAAAGCTAGGAGGTTGAAGTTTTTTAGGGTATGAGTTGTGATGTAGTTGTAGTGAAGATGGAGGGAGGATGGTGAGCGATGAGCAAAGGCAGGGAGATGATCGCTGAATGAGCTGGGTAGGGTGCCGTTGTCAGAAATGGAGTTGGGGTAAGAAACTAATATACAGTCCAGAACGCTACCTGAGTTATCTTTATTAAATCTGGTAGAAGAGGTAATTATTTGGGTGTAGTTGTATAGTTTTATATTCTGAGGTGATGTAGGTGATTGAATAGAAGTCCGGTTTATATTTGCATCACCTAGGAGTACAGTTTCATTGTTTATGTTGGGTTTGAACCAAGAGAGGATATTTTCAAGAATGGTGATGTTATTTCCTGGTGGAATATAAAGAGCAGCTATACATATGCATACATAAGTTATTTAAAGAATAGGTTGCAATAAATATTTAACACACTCAAGGAAAAACAGGACAGGATTAATTTGTTAATTAGTTTCCAGATACAGTGCACTTTACATAATTATTGTACATCAGACAGAAAGTTAAAATGACACTGACAGATTATGCAAATGTATAGCTCTGAAATACAGAAAGCATAGTGTTTAGTAAGCTATTATAGCACATACATATTCACAAGATACTTAAAAAGCAAATTTAAAAGGCAGACATCTATTATAGCACATAGAAATAAAAAAGGTAAATAAAAGCTAAAAATTTACAAACAAGTTAACACAGTATATGGTAATTATGCTTTAGGACTAATCATAAAGGTGTCCCTCTAATGCCAATTTCAGTTAGTCTTCAGAAAATAGCCATCCTGCTTGATAGGTTATATAATGAAAAAGTAAATGGATTAAATAGTAATTCTTCTTTTTCTTTTGGCTGCTCCTGTAAGGGGTCGCCACAGCAGATAATCTGTTTCTATTTCTTCCTGTCCTCTGCATCTTGCTCTGTCACACCAACCACCTGCATGTCCTCTCTCACTACATCCATAAACCTTATCTTAGGCCTACCTCTTTTCATCTTACCTGGCAGATCCATCCTTAACATCCTTCTCCCAATATACTCAGCATCCCTCCTCAGCACATGTCCAAACCAACTCAATCTCGCCTCTCTGGCTTTGTCTCCAAACCATCCAACCTGAGCTGACCCTTTAATATACTCATTTCTAATCCTGTCCATCCTCATCACACCCAATGCAAATCATAACATCTTTAACTCTGCCACCTCCAGCTTTGATTCCTGTCTTTTCATCAGTGCCACGGTCTCCAACCCATATAACATAGCTGGTCTCACTACCATCTTGTAGACCTTCCTTTCACTCTTACTGGTATCCGTCTGTCACAAATCACTCCTGACACTCTATGCCACCCACTCCACTCTGCTGCACTCTCTTCTTCACCTCTCTTCCACATTCACCGTTACTCTGAACTGTTGATACCAAGTATTTAAACTCATCCACCTTCGCCAGCTGTACTCCTTGCATCCTCACCATTCCTCTATCCTCCCTCTCATCCACACACATATATTCTGTCTATTCTGTCTTAATCCTGCTGACCTTCATTCCTTTCCTCTTTAGAGCATATCTTCACCTCTCCAGGGTCTCCTCCACCTGTTTCCTACTATCTCTACAAATCACAATGTCATTCACAAACATTATAGTCCACAGGGACTCCTGTCTGATCTTGTTTGTCAACCAGTCCATCACCATTGCAAATAAGAAAGGGCTCAGAGATGACCTTTGATGTAATCCCACCTCCACCTTGAACGCACCCATCATTCCTACCGCAGATGTCATCACTGTCACACTACCCTCTTACATATCCTGCACCACTCGTACATACTTCTCTGCCACTTCAACTTCCTCATACAATACCACAACTCCTCTCTAAGCACCCTGTCATATGCTTTCTAACTCCACAAAGACACAATGCAACTCCTCCTGACCTTTTCTATGCTTCTCCATCAACACCCTTAGAGCAAACATCACATCTGTAGTGCTCTTTCCTGGAATGAAACCATGCTGCTGCTCACTAATCATCACCTCCCTTCTTAACCTAGCTTCCACTACTCTTTCCCATAACTTCATTGTGGCTGATCAATTTTATCCTTCTGTAGTTACTACAGCTATGCACATCACCTTTATTCTTAAAAATAGGTACCAATACACTTCTTCTCCACTCCTCAGACATCCTCTCACTTTCCAAGATTTCGTTAAACAATCTGGTTAAAAACCTCACTGCCATCTCTCATAATCACCTCCATGCTTCCACAGGTATGTCATCTGGACCAACAGCCTTTCCATTCTTCATCCTCTTCATAGCTGTCCTTACTTCCTCCTTGCTAATTCATTGCACTTCCTGCTTCCCTATCCCTACATTTTCCAGCCTTTTCTCTCTCTCATTCTCTTCATTCATCAGCCCCTCAAAGTACTCTTTCCATCTGCTCAACACACTCTCCTCACTTGTGAGTACATTTCCGTTGTTATCCTTTATCACCCTAACCTGCTGCACAACTTTCCCAGTTCAGTCCCTCTGTCTAGCCAATCAGTACAGGCATTTTTCTCCCCCTTAGTGTCCAACCTTTCATAAAACCTGCCATATGCCTTATCCTTAGCCTTCGCCACCTCTCTCCACCATACGCCTCATCTCCTTGCACTCCTGTCTACTTTCTTAATCTGTCTGGCAATCCCACTTCTTCTTCACCAACCTCTTCCACTGTATACTCTTCTGTACTTCCTCATTCCACCTGCAAGTCTCCTTGTCCTCCTTCTTCTGTCCAGATGTCAAACAAAGTACCTTTCTAGCTGTCTCCCTTACCACCTCTGCTGTGGCTGTCCAGCTACCTGGTAACTCTTCAGTGTCATCCAGTGCCAGTCTTAACTCTTCCCTGAACTCCACCTTACAGTTATCCTTTTTCAACTTCCACCATGAGATCCCTGGCACTGCCCTCCCTCTCCTCTTCTGCTCGATCACCAATGTCATCCTATAGACCACCATCCTATGCTGCCTAACTACACTTTCCCCTGTCATCACTTTCCAGTCTTCAATCTCATTCAGACTGGCCCTCCTGCATAGGATATAATCCACTTGCGTGCATCTTCTTCCACTCTTGTACATCACTCTATGCTCTTCCCTCTTCTTACAATACATATTTACCATAGCCATGTCCATCCTTTTCACAATAGGATGAACATAGCTGTGACCCAGGCACTGGGGGATGCACAAGCTAGCATATTGCTTCATGCCAGTCCCAAGCCCAGATAAATATTGAGGGTTATGTCAGGAAGGGCATCCAATGTAAAATTTTTGCCACATCTTACATGCAAAATTGATTAAACAGTACAATGTTTGAAAATTTAAATCTATGGACAACAGGGAAAGGTTTCATTTTCTAGAACAGAGGGACATCATGGTACAATAAGGCACCTGTTCATAAGGTAGAAAACACAGGCAATAGCCAATGTAATTTTATTACTACAGCATACAGCAATAGGGAAGAAAAATAGGCAGGGTTAACACTTCATACTCTGTCTAACTTGATGGAAGACTCTGAAAGGAAGTTAAGAATGTGTATGGCATTTTCTTGATGCTGTTTCTGGAACAGTGGGATTGAAAGAATTACCTGGCCTAATCAGTTTTAGAAACCACAGAATTAAAAGGCACTGATTTCAGAATAATTGGTAGGTTTTAGATACATCATCCATCCATCACAACTTAAACTTAAAGACTCTAAAGACTATGGATCTAGCTAATGGGGTAATTTCTGGAGCAGGTAGATTTCCTGCATGTGGAGCTGTTAAAGCTATTTGGAGCTAATAGTACCTCTGAGACCATAAAGGACATCACTACCTATCAGGACACATCTGTAGATTTTGAGTAAAGTGGCATAAAGCCCATATATTCAAACCAGATTACAGTAGATAGTAATACAGATATGAGGTAACTACAAAAGAAGGTCCCTGTAAACTTTTGTCAGAGACCTCAGGGGGTGCTGTTAGACTGAGGGTTTTCACTTTATTCTTAGTAGGTTCACTATAGTACATTAAGGTAAAAGAATAGGCCTGAAAATATAAAGTCACACTTGTGTTTTCATGTGTGCATTCTGTTTCAGGAAAAGACAGTTCAGTAGAAAGGAAAAGATAATCTTTCTGGCAAAGCATGAGATGTGCAGAAATAACAGTTTTCAAGGGAAAGCTACAGAATGTTCCCTTCTCGATGGAAAGATATGTGTACTTGCAATGGAATACTAGACAAACACTAGATAGGCACTGTGAAGCACATGCAAGACAAGGCTTGAAATCCAAGGTTAAAGAGGCATGTAGAACATTAGAGGGTTTTGGTGTTGTTAGAAAATACTCCAGACACAGTCAGTTGAGTCAGTTAAGTTAGCTTTTGGACTGATAGGCAAAAGGTTTTTGCAGTACAGACACCCAAACCTGAGTAGAGAATCAGGTCAAATATCCATACTATTCAGGAGGAAAAGACTGTTTCACATGACATTATTCAGGAGAATCAGAATATACGTTCAGAAACTTTAGATGTATTTATCAGCACTGTTACTGTTATCCAGTATTCCAGAATTTCTTCAGAATGTTATTGTTTACCAGCCCTGTTATTGGAGGAGCATTTAGATATTATTAACAACTAACAAAGCATTCTTAACAGAACTACAGAGTGTGCAGAATTCACTCTGAAAAGTACAAAAGGACTAGGCCCATAAAGGAGAGACTTGCACCTGTTCAGCACAAGTTTGGGTAATTAACAAATAAAGACAATCATTCCAGTCTTATTTCAGTTGTTTCCAATTAATTACAATACAGTCTTATGAATTCTTTCCCACTGCATTAGTAATAGTTCTCTTTAATGTGGAATTATTTAGATGACTTTACTTCTGCTGAGATATAGACTTAGCATGCATTATCAGATGGTTAGTATTTTATTTGCTTTCATAAATACTCTTCTGTTTAAATTGTGCTACATATGTCTGGATCTTATGGTATGATGCTAGTAATAATTATACAGTTTCATGTAGTCCATCCAAAGCTACCAGTGAAGTGCTTATAATTTATTTCTTCATAACAATAAGGGGAGTATACAGTCAACAAAGTGACTAACTAGTGTAGGAGTGGGGAGGCTCTCTGTGAATGAAAGTACCTTATGCTGTTATCATTTGGTGATTTGTAAACAGTCTTTAATCTGGCTTTGTACAACTAATGTTCGTGTGTGTGTGAATTAAGTTGGAAAACTTTGGCTACTGTGAGTTTGTGTGAAAAAAATGTGAACTATATGACTTTGGCCATTTATTCTTATTATGATGATCATGAAAATGCTGCTGCTGATGATGCATACATCTGAGAAGGATGCAGTCAACAATGTAGCTATAATTGCTGTGTTTGGGGGATGTCTCTGGATAAAAACAACTGACCCTGCTGAGCTAATAAAGTTAAAAAGTTATTAGACAGTCTTTGCAGGACTTGTGTGCATTTGTGCAAAAGCAAACTGGAACACTTTACTGTGGCCTTTTTTATCACAGTGTGACGTGATATGTGCACAATCAAGTGGCCATCATTGTTGTTTAAAAATATTGGATAATAATGACAGCAGTTTGAGTGGCCTTTTATGACTTGAAATATGCCGAAATGGGTACTTTTTTCATTACTGGTTTATACATTTTGTATCATTGCTTACTTGAAAAAAGTGTTCAAAGCTGCAACTTTAAAAAAACCTCCTAACAAGTGTTTCTCTTTTAAACAAAAAAGATATATAATTTTAAACAATCAGAAAGATGAATAATAGAACACATGCATTTACGCATGGTCCTAAAAATGTATGCAGGGGACCCATGGTTTGAAAACAGACTGAAGTCCAAGATAACTTAATCTGCCACTCGCCAGATGTATTTTCAATGAATTGGAGTTTCAAGGGATGAGAGATTACTGTTTCCATGGTAAGTCTGTTTTCATTGTGAGACTGTTTTGTTTAATAAATGGCCATCAGGATTTGTGCTACTTATAGCCATATTTTTGTAAATATTGCACACTGATAGATTTGCAAAGTGTTCGGGATGAGACAGCAAAGTAGTGGGACTTTGCAATGGCTGCAGGGTGGGAGCTGGGCCATTAGCCTGCCTACATGCCCCATTTGACCATGATCCATCACTATTTGTAACAGTATTAAATAGGACAAATAATCAGGAAAGTGAGGCTATTTATTCATGTACACTTTGTGAAATTAGAAATAGCCCATCTGCAAGCCACATTGTCAAACATTTCAGACTGAATCATAGTGGTTATGAGAGTGTATTAAAATGTTTTTTTTATTTAAAATGTTTGGGTTAACTTGTCATAGATGTTACTCATGCTACCAGTATGAAATAGCCATGATAGATCTTTAAATTCAATAGCCAACAACTTTGTGGTAGGAATAATGAAATGACAATTAAATATTTATTATGATATGTATTAGTATATGCCTGTAAATGTTGCGATATTTGTCTTGTATTTTCTCCTTCCTCACATATTCATTTTCTAACCTTGTGAGGGTAGATGGCTGTTTTCAGACATTGTCATTCTTCTTCTTCTTCAATCTTCTTCTGCTCCAGCTCTTTCCTTGTTTTCCTGATGTGCTACAGCCACAACTATTTCCTTGTACTCCTGTGTTTTTACTCCATTCAGGTTCCAGGTCTTCAGCCTAGTCTTTGTGTATCTTAGTGCCTTTTCTAATCAATGTTTGTAGTTGATTGAGGACATCGCTGGTTTATTCTGGGCACCAGCCATTTCAATAGGGTGACTTTCCAACTTCTAATTTGACCCCATTGCCCTTTTCTTACTAGGAGTAAGTCTACATGAGTTACATGCTGACTACTATTGCATGTAATCTTATGACAGCCTCCCTTGGTGAACCATGTATTGGCCATTATTAAACTATTTGCCAGAAGGAATTCTAGAAGTGTCTCTCCATTATTATTCCTGTTGTCCAGATATATGGACTTCGGCAATCCTCATACCCAAGTTTTACATTCAGCATTTCCCCTACTTAACTATTGTGGGGATTTATGTTTGAGTTATGGGCCTATTCCTGTACCTAAATTTTCTTCTAACAGCACCTTTATGACTCCAAAATGTTTGAATACTATTAATGTGTTTGAAAATACTATTTGTGCTAAAATTGAACATGAATTTTGCAGGTTTTGTAAAACACAAAGAGAGTACAATCTTAGCAAAAATTAATGGCTAGAACTAAAGGAATTAAGAACTTCATTAGATAGGATAGTTGTTAAAGAAGTGGACAAGGGGGGCAATTGGGTTATAATGGATGCTGAACAATATGAAAATATGGTATTGGATTTGTTATCTGGAGAATGTATTTATAAGAAACTATCTGGAAACCCATTGCAACAGTATAGTGAGGAACTTTATGAACTATTGGAAAGAGGGGAGCGTTTGGGCTTTTTAAAATCAAATGATATTAGGAAGTTGATTGTAAATGATCCCAAGCATCCCTATTTGTATGCAATACCGAAAATTCACAAAAATGTTAGACATCCTCCTGGTAGACCAATAATTTCAGGTATAGGCTCATACATAGAAAGAGTTAACAAATTTTTGGATATTCATCTGAAAACATATTTGGCCCACGTTGTATCTCATATTAAGAACACAAGTGAAGTTTGTAAAGATTTATGTAACATGAAATGGGATAAGAACTACTTTTGGGCTATTGTTGATGTGACAGCTTTGTATACTAATATACAGAAAAAAATGGGGCCTGGAAGCTGGGATGAAAGTAATGGGAGAAGGACCTCACACCTCATTTTTGTAGTCTCTTTTGGAGTTTAGTTTGACCCACAATTATTTTGTGTGGAAAAAAGAATTTTATTTACAGTCTAGAGGTACAGCAATGGGGGCAGCATTTGCCCCATCATATGCTGTCTTATACATGGGTGAATTCGAAAAGCAATTTATGTTTCAAAAATCATTCTTTGTAAATAATGTCGTGTACTACAAACATATAGACGACCTCATTTTTGTATGTCGGAATGACAAGTTGCAGTTTGAAAAGTTAATGGAGGAGCTTAATATAAATATACATGGACTTACTTTTGTTTGGCAATGTATGGATGATAATACAGCTTTTTTTAGACGTTGAGTTTTACATCAATGAGCAGGGTAGAGTTCAACACAGACCATATAGAAAACCAACTTCAGTGAATAACTTTTTGCATGCTGACAGTATGCATCCCCCACATTTACTTAGTGCACTGTCATATGGTGAATTCAGAAGAATTTTTTATAATACCTCTGAAAAGGAACTTAGACAAGTTTTCATGGATAAGGTATAAGAAAGACTATAATTAAGGGGTTATTCTGAGACAATTCTTTCTAAAGCCCAACAAAAGGTTATTAAACAAGGATATAGGGCAGGTTATCATTATGTAGAAA
Source organism: Protopterus annectens (assembly GCF_019279795.1). Taxonomy (NCBI): domain Eukaryota; kingdom Metazoa; phylum Chordata; order Ceratodontiformes; family Protopteridae; genus Protopterus; species Protopterus annectens. Next base: position 442,706,073 of record NC_056726.1, read on the forward strand.
CAGGTCACCAGAAGAGGAAAAGTTATTTTTTGTAACTAAGTTTTCTGATTTTTCTGAAACTTTGGAGGAAATAGTAAGACAATTCTGGGGTATAGTAACTGAGAATGTTACGGTGGGAAATCTTTTTCCCGGACATATTACTTTCTCATATAGCAGGCATAATAATTTGAAAGAATTGCTTAATAGAAAAATTTATGGGACTGGGGATGGAAAATCTGTTGGCATGCATAGATGTGGAAATTGCGCGGTGTGCAATAAGGTCAAAAACCTACATGGTATTAAAATTAATGGAAAAACTTACTTTGCCAAGGAGAAATTTAACTGCAACTCATGTGGGTGGTTTATATTATTGGATGTAATTGTTCCAAGACTTTGTGGTATGTAGGACAAACTACAAGAAAGGTTAAGGTTTGGATTTTAAAACATTTTGGAGACATCAGAAGGAAAAATATGGATAGCCCTGTAGCTAACCATTTTGTATCTGCACATCAAGGGCAAATGGGGGCATTCACATTTATTGTACTAGCATGACCCAAAGTTGATAATGGCAACTTCAAAAGGGAATTGAATAAACTTGAGTACAGGATGATAGTAAATTATCATACATTAAGTCCTAGGGGAATAAATTTAGATAGTAATACAACTTTGTAAAATAAAAAATAGTAGGACAGAAGAGTATGTATAGTAGGAATAAATTCATGAACATAAATTATTATATATTTTAAAACAGTTTAGTATAATATAAATATGGGCTTGATTAAATTAAAAAGGTCAATATGGAATTTTTTCATGGATGTATTAGTTCATAAGATGTGGTAAAACTGTTTTTATATATATGTATAAAGAAAATTTTACATGTATTTATATGTATACATGAATTATTATTATATGTTTAAAGTCTATGGTTACATCATAAGTGCTTATTTTTTGTTTATTTGATATATATAATATCTTCTTTTGAGTTGCATAGATTTGCACTATGTGGTTGTACTTTAAGAAAATCAGTTAATAATGAGTATTAGTATTTAATTGATTAATTGCATGCAATTGTTTGCAGTGTTTGGTATATAAGGAGATGATATTTTGCATTAAATTGTTCCATTTGAAGGCGAATGGCTGAGGTACCAGAACGTACAATAAAAGGAAAAATATCTTCCAGCGTTGTCCTTTCATGATGTTGTTTGCATTGATGTCTTTCGTGAAGTGAAGTGTTTCTTTTGTGGTTGGTGGTTGTATTTTTTTCCTCTACTTAACTATCCCAAGTAACCCAGGCCTCTGCAGGAAATGATACTGAAAATATGTTTTCAACATCAATCAAATATTTGTTCTCATAGCTCTTTGGTTTACAATTCTGGGGCTTAATGTACTACTGTAGATCTACACAAAGATTCCATGTCATAAATATGGGTATAAATATTTAAAAAATGTCATATTTTGATAATCTAAAGTATTGCCCTAAATAAAGTGCTTATGACAATGCACATCTGGGTCATGAGCAGTGAAGGTACATCTCTACTCTAGGAAGAAGGTGTCTCAGTAGCTCAAGAAGGTATGTATGGGAGAGGGGATAAGGGAGAGATGAGACTCCACAATAGCACAATGATTGGAATGTTACCAGATGATACTGGACAATTTTTTTTATTTCAGAATCAAAGAAAGAAAAGCATCATTTCCATTATCTTTTAAGACTTCACATTGTTGTCTGAGCACCCACCATTGTCCAAAATAAAACTGGTCAATATATGTGATAAGGCTTACTGAATACAACATATTGAAGACAATTTCTAGTAAGACCATTCAGACAAACCCAGTCAACTAAAATAGCACTTCATGAAAACAATTCCATTCTTTGGGTGGAAAAACATCTTTTGTACATACATCTCTATGCATTGGAATATTGCCAATACTTTTTTTAAATATCTCCAGTTCTACAGTTGCCTCCTCTCAAAGGAAGAGACATAGAAACTGCAAGCTGTTTGTTGTTCTTTTGTCCAACTGAATGGTCATTGGTGAAACCACCTCTGACAAACTGATCAATTCCTAGGCACTTCCAATGTCAAGTTAAATGGATATGGACTTGGGGTGACTTCAGTGGATGGATCATGAGGTGATTATTATCATGATTCTTATAATAATAATTATTATTATTACTATTAGTGGTTTCTTTTTTGTCAGGATATGATAGCAGGTGGGGAAATGCATATGACATTAGCAGGAAGCATATCATTCAAGCATGAGTAGAAGTACTCCTCATATTAAGTCAAAACTTACAGAGAAGCCCACATTCATCCTTATAAATGTAGAATTTTCCCATAGATCTTGACTTTACAGTAAGCACAGAGTCCTAAGAACAGTATTGAAAAGACACACAAAACACCCAAAAGAGAATTCTTCTCAACATTTTCACAGTCTGATAAACAGTCAAAATTTTATTCACCTTTATTCACCAATTTCCTTCTGATACAGTGAACAGAAGCTGTCAGCTTTTAAAAATAAGTAGACAAACTATGTCTTAAATTGATTCATGGCAAAAATAAGACATTAAAGCAAAGGAATATCAACTTTCCTGAGAAATGAATTAAAATGAACTATTCTGAACACAAACAAGCAACTGATTTCCCTCAAATAACCTGTAAACAAAATGCCCTGTAAAGCAAATGTGTAC
>NC_056726.1:442713737-442746237 GCF_019279795.1 Protopterus annectens
GAAAATCCAGAGAATATCTAAACAATCCTACCTTGGTTTGTGATTTATTGATCTTTACTATTAAAAAGAAGTGCGACTGTAAGCGATAGTGCGACATAAAGGAATTACAGCATTTGTCTGGCTTGCAGAACTTGTATGTTCAGAACAACTTTATTGTACTTACTTTAATATTTAGTTGTATGTTACTTGTGTGATTTTTTTGTCATAGAAGTTGATTTATGTTCTGTTTGAATTCTGTAGTTACTGATTTTGATTATTCTTTTCTTTTACAATATTTTATTTGTTTGAAGCTGATTATGGATTCCTTAAATGAGTATGCAATTAATGATTTGCTAATGCACAAATATCTTGCACAGTGTTAATAAATGCTATGCATATTTAAAGGTAACAGCTGATAACACTGGTGATCTGTGTTCCACATGTCAAAAGTTGGATGATTTGCTTACAATAGTTAGAAGTAAATCTAGACTTAATGATGATGATTGCCCTTGTGCAATTGGCATGGCCTGGATAACTGTTGTTACATATATTAATGACTGGACTGGTGAGATAAATAATTTTAGACAAAGAACAAATAGAAAACATTTAGGAAATAATGCTTCTATTGTCTGTAAAGATCATTCAACCCTTATGAAACAAGATGATGCCCCTGACAACTTTGGAATTCTGGACGCAAGTATTCAGCAATCTGAGGATCTAGATTGATTAGAAGGAAACAAAAAAGAAAGAAAGGAAGAACTTCACAACAAATAACAAGGAAGGAAAATAAACTGATTAATGTCTGTAAAGTAAAGAGAATACATACTAAAAAGGATACTTCTTTGTTATGTAACACTCAGGTTACAGGGAATGATAATATTTTTATATCAGAAAACCTTCAGTGTACAGAAATAGGTATAATTTTTCCAAAAGAGAAGATAGAAAAAAGAGGCAAGGGGCAGGTAAAAAGGAAGAAATCAAAGCTGAACGTGGAAGGCTTGAAGAACATTACTGTAAGAAAAAAGAAGAGAAAGACAGATGTTGACTACATGGCTCAAGCTGTGGATTTACAATGCCAGCTGGATAAGAATTTAATACACAATGAAAAGTGTGGGATTAATAAGACTAATGGTGATGAAGATCTATCCTTCGTAACAATTGATAGAGCAGAAATGACTGTATTAGTAGCTGAAGATTCTTCAGAGCTGGTCAGCAAAGATATTATTGTAATTGGAGATTCAGTTATTAGAGGAACTGATACTTAAATTTACAGAGAAGATAATGAACATTGTATAGTGTTCTGCTTGCCAGGAGCAAAAATAGAAGATGTGAGACAAGCCTTGGAATACCTTAATGTAAGGAAGTATGGATCTATATACAAATAATCTCATCCGCAAGGACTCTCTGACTGTTAGTAGGGAACTGACAGCCCTCTTAGATAGTATAGCTTGTACTAGTCTAAGGATGCATTTTTCACAATCACCTGTAGAAAGGATAGTCAGGTCACCATGAATGAAAAGTTTTTTGGGGTAAATACCTACATGGAAAAATGTCCTGTTTTAAAACATGGAAATGTGTAGAGCATCCAAGCCTAGTTTTGGGTACACATGTGTTCAGACAGGACTGCGTGCATTTGTCAAGATCAGGGAAGAGAATTTTTGCAGCAGATAGTTTGCAATATTTGACAAAAACTAGGCAGGTTTTTTAATTACAAAACTGTTCCGCTTAGGCAAAAAAAACAACTCACCGCTCTTTATTAAGACTTAAACGTTAAAATATATCAAACGTTTTTCATTTAAAACAATGTTTAAACTTCTTCAGAAATTGGCAAACATCAGCATACTATTTAGCACTTTCTTATATAAGAAGCAGTTAATGGGTGCCCGCCAAAATTCAACACAGTGAAAAATTTCTTAAAGTCACAGTTCTGCTTTGAAACATACACATATATTGAACATGAAAACATATTTGTGTTGTTTAAATATTAAGTTAATATTGAATTATATTTTTTATTAAAATTTCCTGGGTTAGATATTATTTTATTGTCTACATTTATAAGATTAACTATAAAATAGAATACAAATAAAAAATGAATATTGAGACGTCTTGAAAATACATTCTTAATAAGTAATAAAACATCCTAACGATCCATTTTTATTAATAAGACCTTTGAAATGTGCAGTGACTTAACCAAAACAATCGCTAATAAAACAGCTGTCATGAATAATTCATACTATTTCTTAAAATTAAAAATTTTTTAAAAATTAAAACATTTTATATTTTATACATAAACTCAAACATTAGCTCATCTATAATAATTGGAATTAATTATTAACTGGTATTGATTTAAACATTTTTTTTTCATATATATATAGTTATACTTAAACCCAGAGAATAATCCAACTTACAAACCAGCTAAATATGAATTTATGATTTAATACGTCTTAAATGTCAATATTTATCTAAATTAAATTAAATTAAATTGAATTAATATTTTATCACAAAATTGTCCACTTTATGCAGCACTTTATGTGTAGATATTGTACATATTATTATAATAAATATGTTCTACCCTATTTTCTTATGTTTATAAATATACTGGTAATCTATGATTATATAAGATTGACTATCTTTCTAAGCTTCTTAATTTTAACAAGCTCATAATTGAACATTTTTAGGCAGGTTTTTTGCCAGGTCAAAAATTTAACAGTTCACAGATAGCAACATTTGATGCATCTCTGATGGTTGTTAATGCTAAGAGCATTAATAATATTTTTTTATTGGAAAATTTGCTACATTCCCACAAGATTGATGTTGTTATTGTTTGTGAAACATGGTTAAAGAACAATGACTGGAAACCAATTCTGTTGGGATATAAATGTTTTTACTGTAACAATCTAATACAAGTAAGGTGGCGATGTTATGATAGGGATTAAAGATAGTTATGAGACCTGTGATTATTACATGTTCAATGATAACACCAACACTATAGACTGCGTAACTGTGACAGTAAAAACAGCCCTGGAACATATAACAATTGTTGGAGTGTACAGACCACCAAATTCAAGTGCAGATGACATAGAGGAATTCATGCATGAAACTTGCATGAAACACAGGAGGGAAGAATAATAGCTGGGGATTTCAATTTACCAGAAACAGACTGGAATAAAATTGAATCAACAACATCAGTAAGGAAATTATTCACAATGTATATTCAGGAACAACAATTGCTTCAAATTGTAAAAAAAACTACCAGGGGATGGAACATACTAGACACTGTGTTCCTAAAGAAATTACTGTTACTTCAAGTCAAGTTTTACCACCTTTGATGTGCAGTGACCATGGGGTTATAAAGGTTAATTTGTTGCTAGATAATTCTGCCAAACTAAAATGTAAACCAATGGACAGAAGGTTAATTACAGATTATATCGAAGTAAAGCAGTCATTATGTAAAACTAACTGGAGTGAAGTTTAGAAAGAGAAATTGCTTGAGTGCAAAAAATCTAAAAAAAAAAGTTTAACATCAGGATCTAGGCATACAATGTTATGGGGATATATTTCCATAAAAACAAGATACCTGATTAAGGTGAGAGACAAAAAAATATAGGAAATAGAAGAGAGGTTGAACTACAACTTTGAAAACTGAAATAAACAAGCTAGAAAAACAGATTAAGCATAGTGTCAAACAAGAACATTTTTAAGAAAATTTATATAAAGATATTGAACATAATAGGAAACCTTTTTGTAGATACATAAGATGTAGAAGGTGTAAAGACATGCAAATTGATAAACTTTGTGCAGATTCTAAAATTTATTATCAGATACAACAGATTATATATATATATATTTACAAAGTCTTACGCAAAACAATTTGGTTCCACAAAAGGGATGATAAGTTGTCCTAGTGACAACAGGTAACCACAGAAACTGGAATCAAATTAGATTATATTGAAAAAGAACTCCACAAACTGGATCCAAACAAAGTACAGGGAGAAGACAGAATTAGTAACAATGACCACAGAACACTTCAGCAAGAATTTACGGTGCCATTAGATCTATTATTCACTAGGTCATATAAATATGAGGAGATTAGTCAAGGTTTGAGACATGTGCTTATTAAACCTGTCTTTAAGGGAAAGAGGAGTAGGACAAACCCAGAGTCATATAGACCCTTAAGTCTACTTTCATGTTGTGGAAAAGTAATGGAAATATTGGATACGTTATTGTCACACCTGGATAGGCTGGGACTTGAAACCATATATCAGCATGCGTATGTTGAAAATAGATTTATTACCACCTGTAATATGTTTTATAACAACATAATAACAGCTATGAATGAAAAATTGTGCTGCGATGTAATTTATATAGATTTAACTTCAGCATTTGACAGGGTCATACACAAAACACTGATCAATAAATTAGAACAACTAGGTATTGATGCACTCTTGATAAGATGGATAACTGTTTTGCTTACAAATAGGACATGACAAGTATCATGCAGCAACTGGACAGGTGAAATCCTTGGTTACAGTCAGGGTATCCCACAAGGCTCTGCTAGGTCCTTACTTGTCTAGATTGTATCTTTCAGACCTAACTTTTTCATCTGAGGTATTCTAAAGTCTATATGCAGATGATCTGAAATTGGGTAAACTGATTGCATGTGTTACAGATAAAGCATGTCTGCAAAATAACTTGACCATTTGGGCACAGGAGAATAATATGCTGATAAATACATCAAAAACTAAGCATATGAGATTTGGGAGACATAAATTGAAAGGTGAATATTTAATACAACACACAGTGATTGAAACTGTAGACTCATTTAAGGATCTGGGTAGATGGGTAGAGACAGCTCTGAGTTTTTCTAATCATATCAACCAATTGGTTAATGATAGTTATAGAACTATAGGTTGTATAAAAAGATTTATAAAGTCTAGGAAATTTAAAATGATGACGTCATTGTTTGTTAGTTACATTAGACCAAAACTTGAGTATGGAATAACAATATGGAAATCCTATAAGAAAACAAGCATGTGTAAACTGGAAATATACCAAGGGCATCCATGGATGTGAAAATTTAAGTTATTATGAAAGACTAAAATATTTGAACATGTATAGTGTCTCTTATAGATATCGAAGAGGAGATCTTATTCAGGTATATAGGGCATTTAGAGACAACTACCTCTGGGAATGTTTGGGGTTATCAAAAAGTACTAGAGAGTCATAGGACAACCTATGTAGAAGATTCTATAGGAATGAGAAGTGTATTAACTGGTTCTCTGACAGAGTAGCTGATGCATGGAACAGACTACCAAATTACATTAAACCAAGTACTAGTTTAGATATGTTTAAGAACAGCCCAGACACTTATTATGGGAGCAAGTGTTTTGGCATATTAGCAAGCTAGAAGGGCATTAGTGCACATGCTTGAAATATTTGTATGTATGTAATATATAACATGTATTTTCATTTTGTACTTGTATCTAAGATTGAATCTATATTTGTATCAGCACGTTGTATTATGTATCTTACCGTTATTTATAAATGTGGAGCTTTTCTCCCTGGGCCTCTGCTGAAAAAGGACATTTTGTCCAGTCAGACTTTTCCTACTAAACAAATGTAAAATAAAGTGCATACATATGAGTTATTTTTGAGTATATGATCTCCTCTGTCTTGCACAAAGTGGCTTTCTTAGTCTGCTTGTCATGAGGTCATTATCTATGCTTTTACCAGTTTTAGACTGTGTATATAATACAGGTAACACTCATGCCACATATGTTGCACAAAAGGCTTTTTCATCTAATTATGTATGCATACTCAACTTTCAGTTATTGTTGCTGTTCAACTTCAAACAGCCTCTATGGTAGTCTAATGACTATTTTCAAAGTATTATGCAATACAAAATGCTGTGCAAGCATTCTATCAGCTTTAGATATGCATCTTCTGTAACAAGGAACTGAATGGTTCCTGCAGAAGAGGTCTCACTGTGCCATTACTGGAGTCAATCCTGGGTTTTTTCTAGGCTGACTGAACTCTAATTCTGAAATACATCCTTGATTAGCCAGACAGAAGCCTCATATAACATCAGACTGTGTTATGGTGAGAATACCCAAAACTGCAAAATAGACCAGAGGCATCAAAGGTACATTGCACAGAATTAGAACATGACAGGATAAGCCCCATGCTGGGAGTGTTGGAATCATGTTAGTGAAAGATACAGTAGTGCAGTGATAAAAAGGTGCATAGAGAACCTATGATGTATTTGCATCAAGATGAGATAATTGTGTAATGTTTAGTTTTTGTGCATAGGGTGCTGTCTGTTGGGGAGTTGGTCCTCAAAACAGTGTATAGCAGGTGTTTTCCCTTGAGAGGTTGATCCTCAAGGCAGTGTGCCTACAGGATATCTTCACTGGGAAATTGTTCCCTGAAACATTGCATACTGAAGAGACGGTTCCTTTTAGGATCCAGTAAAGCAGTAAGCATTGCTTTAAATTCGTGAAATTTTTTCATCTTCAGTATGAGGATTGCTTAATAGCAGTGAAGATTTTTTGTTTATTAAATGCCCCATCTGCAAAGCCTAACCTTAGCACTCTTCTGTAAAAAAGCACGGTCTTAAACTGCAAAAGCTGCGGAAATACAATAATGTTAGGTGGCCAGTTACAGAAAATTGTAAATACTTATAAATGTAACATTGTAATGCTGCTTCATCTGTAACCTCATTTGTATCATGTAAATATTGCACTAATGTCTCTTCTGTCATCATACTTATATTACAAATTATGTATTTCTGTACATTTATTAAATGTCCTGTTATTTGAGCATTTCGCCTTGGACCTCTGCTGAAAATGGGTTCTGTGCCCACTCAGACTTTCCCTGTAAACCAATGTCAAATAAATACATAAATAAATAAAATAAATGTACAGAACAGTTTTGCATTTACAAGCTTGGGTGCAATGTCTAATGACGTACAACAGTATCATTGACCCGATTTAAGTCAACAGTGATTCTCACCTGAACGTTCTTTTTATACTGGGATCAAGGGAGCACACAACTCAGTCATTTCAGTTAATACTTTCTTTAATGCAAGGTTTTGCATTTGTTTCAGTTCTGCAACTACTTCAGATGAAAAGAGCAAGTGACACATTTCACATTATGGTTAAAGCATTTAGAACGGTATTTGTTTTTAGTTTGATTTCTACTGATTCACATTCAAGCAGACCATCTTCAATAAGCATCTACATTGACTTTATTTATTTTACTATATTAAACCCATTCTGCATGCCACAGTGGTGATGAGTAGAGTATTTATGTTGGCCCATTCAGCACATAAACCCAAAACTGATGCTAGTGTCCCTTCTACTCAGACATAGTTAAAAAAGAATTAATGTACCTGAGCTTATCTGCAAGGCTATGAATTTCAGTCTCTGCCTAATGCATCTGCCAACACTTTGGGAATCCTCAGTATGTAGTATGTGATATCACAGTAACTTCAGCTATATCTCTGTTTTAAGACTTGCACCTGTTTCATGAATCTAAAGTTTTAATTGACAACCAACTTCAATATCTAGCACAGTAGTAACTGAATGCAACAAAAATGCATTTATACATTATTTTTAGTTACATTTTCATTTTTAGTAGCAATCTCCTTAACTTGTTTTGCTTCACAAACTACAGTAAAATGGCATAGTCTCTTGCATCTCTCATACCTTCTATTGTGTTCAGCATTCACAGGTCTATATTAATTCATTGAAAGATGTATTCATCGAATACGTCAACACCAGCCGCCAAAATTCACTTCAGCGACCGCAGAATTTTCCCCCATGGTTAACAGACACTAGCCCACGAGCCGTCCGGAGCACACAATGGACTAAATGAAATCCACCCAAGTGGGGGGCTGTGCCTCCATGCCACCCCCTAACTATATATACTAACTCCGAGATCATATTACAGTGAGGAAAAGGGCAAAGTTGAGGTGATGGCCAAGTGTTTACGAACTGTTGGAAAAATTCCACAGTTCGCTGAAGTGAATTTCTACTGCTGGTGTTTGCCGAAGATGTACTCAATGAACATGTCTTTTGCAGAACTAATATAGACACAAACACAACGCTGTCATTATAGTAATGGCCGCACTTCAGAAATTTACTTGGATTGCTCTCTCCTTGCTGCTCAAACATTCACTTACTCCAAGTCGCATTCTGCTTTTTATGAAAATTTCTTTTAACACTGAGTTCTACTTAAGGTTGCCACCTCTTAAGTGTACCAAAGTGGGACACAGGGGTGTGGCCAGTATGACATTGGCCATGCCCCTACCATGACATCACTGCAGGAGTGTTGAAGGAGTTGCAGTTATGGGTACAACAGTCTTGATCATTGTAATAACTTAAGGAGTGTTGGAAACCACTAAGCAGAACTGCTGTACTTTAGACTGCTCAGGTCTCCCTGCTGATGCTGTGTGGCCACCAATGCCACTAAGGGGTATCGGGCAGGCAAACAGTGTGGCTCAGTGCTTATGACAGGAATCCCTGACATCCCAGCAGCTTAAATGTCTAGCAGAACACAAATACAGTGGCTCTAGCCATTCCTTGATGGAGCCTTCTCTGCAGATCTTTTGGAACTGGGTGGTGGAGCACACACCAAAATGTGGCTGGCGCCAAATACCATCACAATCACTGGGCTGCTAATCAGCATAATCACTACTCTCCTCCTAGTTTGCTATTGCCCCACTGACACAGAGGAAGAGGTAAGAGTAAAACAGTGCATAGTACTGATTGGTTATGGTATTCGTGAATAAGAGCAGTTTTGGGAACTTACATTTGCAGCCTCTCTGCCTTTCTTCTGTTCTTTTGCATTATGATACTATACTGACACCAGCAGCTAGATTTAGTAGGTCAGTCAAATTCAAGGCAGTGACTGACCTGGCATACACACAAAACTACTCTAGTAACCAACTTTTCTAACATCTTTTTTTAAGAAACTTTACCGATATAAATAAATGGAATTAGCCTAGTAAATATGGATTTTGCTCTGATTTCTGGTTTCCCAGATACCTGGCATTTGAGAAAACATTATTTTCCTAAACCGTCAATATACAGCAAAAAAATTACAGACAGTTACAGCAGGAAAAATAAATAAATAATAAGAATGAACTGTTAGGCAGTGTTTAATCACAATTTACACATTTCCTGACCTCTAATGAAATTGCTTTGTTTTTCAGGTTTTCTAGTTTTGAATGCACCACATGGATGATCAACCTAATCCCCATCCCTTCATGAGTTGCAGCCAATTGCTGCATGATTTACAACACACCTGGACCTAACAGAGAACAACTATGCCTCACTGCCTGCAGGTCCAAGTTGGTCAACTTTGGTGATGTAACTGAATTGCTGTGGAAAAAACAGAAGTGTTTGTGGCTTTTCCATGGCAATTTGGGGTGATATTGAAAAGTAGGACTTTTAACATCCCACTGCTTTACAGAGTGGGAAGTGGGATGAGGTAGCTCAACCCTTGAGTGTCCCACTGTAAACGAGACTGGTGATAACCGTAGTTGTACTTCACACACATCATTTGTCATGTTTGACTTAGTCTTCTGGCTTTTCACCAGTTCATCCTCTCTGACTGCTTGTATTTACTAAGCTCAAGATAGATTAACCTCAAGTTGCAATTTTTGTGACACTTCCACAACAGCTATCCATCTATCCATCCTCAACCTCTTTTCCCATTTTCTACATGGGGTTGGGGTGTCACTTCTAAAGTGACAATCATCTCAAGTCAAGGTTTACACCACCTGGTGGCTATCCTTACCGTGGTAGTTCATTCACACCACTCACTCTCCCACACACTCTCACCTACGGCCAATTTACAGTGTCAAATCTACCTACTGCATGCCTTTGGAATGTGGGAGGAAACCAGAGTACCAGGAGGAAACCCATGTGACCACAGGGAAATCATATTTAACACTCTAGCCCTCTGTAAATGCAAAGGAGCTGTATATTGCCTCCACTTCACTGCCAATAGAGTACAAAAGCAGTTGTGCCTGGATTTCTTTTGATGGCTTTACAATATTGTGTGAATCTCTGTCTGAGCGGTTTTGAGAAGTCAAATGGGTCTGGTGGGTTAAACTTTGTCACAGCTGAAGAAATTTGACATTTTAGCAATGCTCATTTTAAATTTGGTAAAACGAGGATGCTGAGAGATAATACTGTAGTTTGCAATAAAGGCAATTATCTCTGAATATTTTGAGATCACTTAATGTGGTGTGGCATGGTTGTGTCCTTCCATCAAAAATATGCCAGCTCTGGCACCATATCTGAAATACAGACTGTTTCTAGAGATGATCATCTCAGAAATGTCAGGATTAGGCATAGGTTTTGGCAAGCAGGTAACTTTATTACAAATAACATGGAAGCTCAGCATAAGCAATGTTAACACTTGACCATCTCACTCCCAACTGCCCAATAGTTGAGTTATTCTTAAATGAACAATGTCACATATTTGTATTAAAATGGCAACACTAGTACATACATATGCACTCTCTTTCTCTCTCTCTCTCTCTATATATATATATATATATATATATATATATATATATATATATATATATATACTATACTACATACACACACACACACACACACACACACACACACACACACACACACACACACACATATATATATATATATGCTCATTTATCAGCTTTACTTATTTTCCATTGCAGTACTGTTTGTCTGCCTGGCCCAGGGTGTGGCTGAAAAGTGTCCTCGAACCAGTTCACATACACAATCAACAAATGTTAAATAAAATAAATAAGAAGAATCAAGTGAACAGACTATCTAAGCTTAGCTTATAAAAGCTCTAAGGGTAAATATCCCTGCACCACCATCGAGTTAAAATATTGTTCACATTCTTATCCAGCAAGAAGTAACAATTACTTTATACAAATTATCTAGTATGATCAATTTTAAATGAAAAAAAAAAATCTTCCACAGCTCCTTTTATGGAATAAGCTGCTCACTTAGACAAGGAAGTTAAATTTGAAAACCCAGATGCATTCCATGTTTAGCAAATTGCATATATATAGGACAGTTCTAGCGATATACAGACTCCATGAAAACCTTATAAAGGCTCCTGAGTCTATTTAATCCTCCTAAATTGCAGCATTGGACTATTTCCATGACAGATTAACAGATTAAGAATTGTGTTAACTCTTACAAAAATAGAAATTAGTCAATTTAACATCACACTAAGAACGACATTATTATATTGACCCTTCCATTATGTTAAGATAAAATATAACTGCTCAAATTAAAATATCACATTTTCTCCTTAAAAAGTACCCTTATCATACAACAGTAACAAACACCACAAAAAGAGCAAGAAAACACAACATATAATAAACATATACTAAATATACCAAATGACACAAAATGGATAAAACAGAAATTTAAAAGAATATGATGAAACAATATTTCCAGAAAAAGCAATGCTTCTTCACTCCCCAATATGGGAGCTTTGGCTCCAACAACCTTGTGATACAATATACTAGGTCTGATTTCACACTAACTCGGAGAAGAAAAAGTACACTTTAAATTGTATATTTCTGTTTTGCTCTTTCAACAAATAACAGTAATCTTAGAAACACCACTCCCATTTGCATATAACAAGCAAAATCATACTGTCCAAAACTACTTATGCGGAAACATGCTTAACTAAAATTAATACCAGAAATACAAATTCAACCAAAGGGGAATCAAGGCACAGAAATAAACTACTGTTGGCTGATTCCTGTTCAGTATGGAGTCCTGGCTTCAAGGATGATAGCAAATTAATTGCCCTATCACCAGGCTACAAGGCAAATAAAATTAATATCTTAGCTATCCTGTGCATTGAAAGCCTTCATGTAATCTGGCATTTATGTCTATTATAATCTTGAGATCAAGACACAAAACACCTGATAGCGATGACTGACATTGGTAATTGGCTGGTAACATGGCAGACTCACTGTAGACATTTCATAATGGTGCCTGTTGAAATTCCAAGGATGGTAACTGTGGACTTATAGTGAAACTGTAAGTATGAAAGTGGTAGAATAGTCCATGAATGCAGTACCCCAAAATGATCCCCTTACTCTAAGTTGTACTAATATATAAGTAAAAAGGTGTACAGGCTACACAGACCCCATGTTGTGGGGAGCAGGGAAGTGTGTTATAACAGTGAGTATTAAACTCAGTGTTTTGTTTTGTTTTTTTTGTAAATAGTGCTTTATTGTTTCGAGTTTGTGTCCACAGTTTTTGATTTTACTCTTCTGATGAGAAACAAACCCCTTGAACAACTGCTGCCCAAACTGATAATTGACAGCCACCTATTTATCTGTCCTCTCAAAACTAAAATAGACACTCGTGTAGGGTAAATGTCCCAGTTACTAATTAACACTTCAGAAATAATGGTGTTGACACACTCCAATAAAGCCAATATTTAGCCAGGGGCTGCAGAAATTGTATTCTTTGGAATCCATGTATCACTACTGGCCACACAATTGTATGACACATAGACCAATATCACAGATCACTACATTTGCGATCCAATAATTTCAACAAAATGCACATGATTTAGAAAACAGGCAAAGATGTGATCTCTGGCTGATTGGCTTCTATGAAGAAACAGAAAGTGTTAACACAGTTGCATTTTTAGAGGAGTCACACCAAAGATAGTACAGCTGTCATCTGTTATTACTTTCAAAAGAACATCTTCCCTGGCCAATAAATGTAACACTGTTTAATCATATTAATAAAATAAAAACACTGGACTCTGACTGGGAAGGAACAAACATCTCTTCAGTGGTATGCCAAGTCAGAATATTCCAAGGATTTTCAGCCAAATGTAGCACTCAAGGATATGCTTTCACTAATGTGAGATAATTGGGCGACAACAAAGGTTTACCCACTTCATTTAATATGCTTCAACATTGTCAATTAAATAAAAGAAAGCTTATAATTCATTTGGCACCACTGATGCTGTCCTACTCTTCACACAGGCAACCAAAGAACTGGCAAAATGAATGAATGAATCGTACTGCTCCTTTAAGACTGTTGTGGAATGACACATCCTGCAATGTTTGGCATATTCCAAAGCAATCTAGCCCTACTCTTCTTAGCGGAACTTCCAGTGCTGATAGTCTCCCTTCTGAAATCAAAAGCCTGGACTATGCTCCTCGGAAGTCTGCGGCATGACATTTATTCCAAGTAACCACACTAAACAGTTATGGACCACTGGACTCTAAAGAGGAATGCGTAATGAATAATAACAGTTCTCTAAAACCTACATTTTAGGAAGGAGCAGAGTCAATTACTGAGGTTCTGTAACCTAAATATGTTAAGTTCAAACTATACTTTATTGCCCTGAAGCAAGGTAAGAGCAAACTTTCCAAGCCTCAGTGATGCAAGAATCAAATCCTATGACTCTTTACTTGCTAACAAAGGCATTATCTAGTTAATATTTTACTTTCCAGGCTTTGGTTTGTCGATGGCTTTCATAATGCCTATATGACTCGGAACAATTGTAGTGAATAATTATTTTTCGTTGTGGTTGTAGATGTGTTCTGGACCATTGCATGAGCCTCCTAGCTAAGTTCTACACTAGCTGTTTATTTTACTTTTCCATTACTTATCTAAAAAGTGTTTACCCTTTTAGAATCTTAACGTGTTTAATGTGGTATTTTATACCATTACTCTTTATACTTTGTCAAAATTTAGAATTACTGATTCACTAATTTATTGAACAGTAAAACTTGCATGTTGTAGACAATACTGATGCACCCCTCCCATCCTTCTCTTTATCTTTGTTGCTTTATCACTCTCTTTCTGAGCTACTGTTAACAAGGGGACTTTCTATGGTTTAGTCTGTTGGAAATGTTGTCCTACTGTATTGGCCTCTGCATTATTGATATCTATTTCTGTTCTTTCATTTCCTCTTACTTGACTAATTTAGTATTGCTGCTAATCCCATTAATTTAAAAGGAACCACAGCTATGGGCGAATATGCATCTATCTATGCCAGAGGTCTGAACTCATCAAATAAAAGATAAGCTTTACATAAATATGGGAGACAACAGAAATATATTATATTTATAGGAGACAAAATCATACGTAAACACCTTCAATTCTTATCTGAGCACTGGAAAGGATTTTAAAATTTGCAGCTATGTGTAATCCTATAAATGAGAAGTTATTAATATTAATAACAACAAACTGAAGTGGACTTTAAAAGACCACCCCTTGGATTCAGAAAAAAGGTTCGCCACTCTCTTTAACTGCCAAGTATGATTTGGTTATTTAGCATGATGGCAAGAAAATGTGATTCAGAGACAGCTATAGCTGCAATGAAAAAGACTTTATTACTGCCTCATTAGCAAGTCTCTAAATTACACAATAGCATTGTCAGACCTGAGCATACTAGCATCCCATGCATCAGTTTAGCAAAGGCACCCCTACACACACATACACACACACACACGCACACACACGCACACGCACACGCACACACACACACACACACACACACACACACACACACACACACACACACACACACACACACACTCCTGGACCTTCTCACAGAAATACACATATACACACATACAAACACAAACAGGCACGCACGCATATACTCACACACTCACATATACTCAAATCAGTAAAGAAGGCCCTCCACAGTAGAGCACATTCACATAAAATGCATGCTGTTAAACACTAGGAGTCTAAATGCTAAAGTGCACTCATTGCAAGCATTCTTAACCCTGGAAGATGCTGACATTTGTGCAGTGACAGAAACCTGGTTCAAAGCTGCGGAGAGTACCACAGCCAGACCAGGTTACTCATCCTATTATGCATTCAGACCCCAAACTGTGGACAGCAAAGCAAAAGGAGGTGGAGTAGCAATATATATAAAAGACATATACACCTCCGGGCTGGTCAAACAGTATGATGCACGGGAGACACCCCAGGTGCAGTTAACCGTTAACAGGACCCCTATTCAAATCATAGCTAGCTACAGGCCCCCAACTTTGACTCAAGATACCCACTCCACCTATCTGGACATCTTCAAATCTATCAAGATTCAACCCTTTACTCTGATCCTGGGTGACTTTAACTATCCAACCATAGATTGGAAGAACTACTCATGCCAAAATACAAATGCCCAGAGATTCCTAGATTTTTTCAATGCAAATGCCTTGGACCAGCTGGTTGACACCCCCACAAGAGGTGAAAATGTCTTGGACTTGGTATTAACCAACATGAGTAACCACTGCAGCATCCCTACAGTGTCATCCTCCCTGGTAAGATCCAACCACAAAGTGGTCACTTTCAAAGTCACCATCTCCCCCCCCCCCCCAGATAGAGTCAAACAAACACAATTTCTCCAAAGCTGATTACAGCCTCCAGAGGGAAGGTATAAACAGCTTCACAGCCCCCTCCCCCTCCACAGGAATGGGAACATATGTCCAAACTTACACCAAAGTACTACACAAGCATTTATATAACTGCATATAATCAGGAACACACAACAGGAAAAAATCCTCCTCCTCAAGGAAGAGTAAACCTGTCTGGTGAACACCTGCAGTAAATACAGTCTATAAAAAAAAGGAAAAAGTTACTGTCTAAGACCAAGACGGAGCAGGTGCCTAATTGTAAGCAATCTCTCCTTAGCCTGAACAAGCACATAAGAGCACTTGTGAAATCCTCCAAAGCAAACTTCGAGTCCACACTGGCCACATCTGCTATAGACAATCACAAGACTTTCTTCACATATTTCTGCAATCTCAAGGGAAGCACCCAAATCTGCTCAGAATTAGTGGTCAAAGACACCACATACACAAAAGCAGTAGCTATAGCCAACCTGCTGGCAGACAGACTCAGTGACAACTTCACCCCTCTGTCCCACCATAAGTAAATCAAGACATTCCCAGCACCTGCCTCCCTCCCTTTATCTCTAGGAAGCAAGTCATCACTGCCCTTTCAAAGGCAAAAAATACAGCCTCCATGGGACCCGATAACATAACAGGCTGCATCCTACATGAACTCAGGCAGGAACATGCAGCACCATTAGGCACCCTATTCAACCAAAGCCTGAGTACCAGCTTCATCCCAGCCAAGTGGAGGAAAGCCACTGTCATCCTTTTGCACAAAGGTGGAATGTCCACCGATCCAGGAAATTATAGACCCATCAGCCTAACTAGCCTGATCTGCAAGGCCATGGAGTGGATTATCAAGGACCTCATTAACAAGGACATTGGCAACCTCCAAACACTCAATCCCACACAGTTTGTTTTTGTCAAAGGAAGGTCATGCCTGTTAAATTTGGTGAACTTCTTTGAGACAGTCATCAAAGCCATGGATGAGGGGAAGACAGTGCGCACTGCCTACCTTGACCTGGCCAAAGCCACTTAGGTATAATAGATAAACTCTCTCAACTAGGCAACAATCCATGTTACCAGATGGGTAGCAAACTGGTTCACTGATAGAACCCACCTAGTCAAAATAGGGAAAGCCACCTCAAGCAATCAACCAGTAACAAGTGGTGTATCCCAGTGATCGGTCTTGGGGCCTTTGTTGTTTGGGATATACTTTTCTGAGGTGTAGGCCTAAACAAATGGACTATGGTTGACCAAGTTTGCAGATGACTGCAAGCTGGGCACTGTCATCAATATCCTCCAAGAGGGTCTCACTTGACTGGTGCCAGAAATATGGCTTCAAACTGAATGCCAAAAAATGCATCATCATCATCCCCTTTGGGGAGAGTGATGTCCCCACAAATTATCACATTAATAACAAGGTCCTAAGCATGCAATCAGTCATGAGTGACTTGGCACCCAGGTTGATAGCAAACTAACTTTTGACCATGATATTGCCTCCGTTGTATGGAAAGCTTTCTACATGGCCCACCTCATTAGTAAGGGTATCTTATCCAGAGACAAGGTGGTCATAACATCCCTGTATTCTTCCCTTATAAGACCCATTATTGAGTACACCGTGTACCTCACAAAGCACATGCAGAAGCTGGAGAGACCACAGAGGTTTCTCACCCTGAGAATCCAGGGCCTCAAACATCTACCCTACACAGATAGGCTAAAGGCTCTGTTCCTCTACTCAATCTCCTCCCGGCTCCTCAGACGTGACCTCTGTCTGGCATACAAAGCAATCTCAGATCCAACCTTGATGGGACTGCTGCATACCCGCAAGTCAAGCTCCACTCAAGTAACCCACACACGAGCCCTCAACCCGGTCTGTGACATCAGTAGAACTTGTTGGCAGGACAGATTTGTGTCCCAGATACTCCCCCATCTGTGGAATAGACTCCCTCTTCACATCAAGCAGAGTACCTCATTATCCCTTTTTAAGGGCAACCTGGACAACTGGATGGGAAACAGAAAATACACCCCTGGGATTCCACCTATGTCCCTGCTGGACTGGGGCATCGGGTACTGACTTGTCGGAACATGGGCTAAATTCTCAGCTAGGCTTTTAAGGACTTCAGGGCCAATAGTCTAGCAAATTCCTATGATCCTATGGGATCCTGTAAACAATCAATGATTCTCCCAGAAACACACTTCAATACACACACACATACAGTCTCTTGATTCTCTGCCTGACCCACCTAGTGCAGCACACACACACACACACACACACACACACACACACACACACACACACATTCATGCAGCTTCATTTATGCCCCTACAGACACACACATACACACACTCTCACACAGACATATACCCCACTGTCACCTCTTAACTGAATTTACCAGCACCATGAGCAGTTCTACATAAGTGAATGGGGACTGTCATGATTTACTGCAGTCACTTTTTCCTTCCAGAGTAAAATTTTACTCAGTTAAGTGATTTTCTGAATTGCTAAACCAAGCAAATCAGGAGCCATGCAAATTTATGGGGACATCACATTGCTAATTAGCAAATGCCCTCCCCTGGACTACTTCATTAATATGCAACTTTGCCGTTAAACATCAGTGGTCAAAAGGTATCTGAATTGGAAATGCTTGGAATGATGGGGAAAACTTTTCAGCTAAGGCTTTCCCATTGTGCTAAGCCTGTCTGAATTCCAGCTTTCCATTATGACAAAAATGGGAAGTGGACAATTGCCAAATACAACAGCCCAGCTAGTTAATGTATACTAAGCACTGTCTGTGGTCCAAATTACAAAGCTCTGGTATTTTATTACAACATTTTTACCATTATCTTTCCTGATAATTGTCCTATTATTTTTAAGCAGAGATTTTAATTTGACCCTCATTCTGTGTTATTGACTTATTTTTGCCTTCAATGAAGAGACATTCCCAAGCTCCAAAAATCCAAAATCAAAATATGAATGATTTTAAATTATTGGATAGCTGTCAGTGTCTTCACACTTCTGATCCCAGATTCACCTTTCACCACCCAAACACTCATACATCATAGTAAATGTGGTGTTGTTTTTTTCTTTTTTTTTTTCTTTTTTTTTTTTTTTTAGTGTCAGAGAACATAATAATAGAAGTAAAGGACTTAGGTTCATAGGTTCATAGGTAGGTACTAGGCTATCGGCCCAAGGGCCTACGTAAGCCTAGCCAACAAGGTTCCATGGCTTATGCCACCCAAGAAAGTTATTTTCCTGTGCCACTGTCGAAAAGAGACACAGAAGTGATCCTCGGGGTGTATTTCCTATTTCCCATCCACTCATCAAGCTTTTTCTTGAAGAGTGCTAATGAAGAACTTTGCTTGACATAGATGGGTAGCTTGTTCCAGAGTATAGGAAGTCTCTGGGACAGGAATCTATCCCTCCAGTGTGTCCTATTTATTGTGGTGACAAGGTTTAGGTCCCTAGAGTGTGTAGCTCAGAGGGATTGGGATTTCTTTAGGTGTAGCATGTCCAACAGCTGTGGGTTTGACATAGCTTTATATGTTAGGCAGAGATCACCTTGAAGTAAGCGATATGCTATGGAGTAAAGCTGGAGTTTTTTTGTGGTGATCAGTGTAGGGCATTTGTTTGAGGCCAGTAATCATCTTTGTGTGGTACTTCTGTGGCCTTTCCAGCTGCTGCAGATGTCTTGTGAGGTACATTCCAAAAGGGACGTTGTACTCTAAAATGGGTCTAATGAGTGTCGAGTAGAGAGGAACAATTACCTCTTTTTCCTGGATGAGAACACTTTTATGATGAGGTGTGCCACGTAGAAGGACTTCCTGACTACTGTGGCGATGTGGCTATCAAAGGAGAGACTTCTGTCCACCTGGGTCCCAAGGTCTCTTATCATGCGTTTGGTGTTAAGTAGATAGCTGCCTATGTGGTAGTTCATGGGTACGGAGTTTTTACCAAGGAGATGACACTGCACTTTTTGGCATTGAGTTTGAGGCCATGGCTCTGACACCAGGTATCTGTCTCAGTGAGGCCCTTCTGTAGGATGTCCACATCATTTGGGAACTTGACTATGGCTCCTAGTTTTCAGTCATCTGCGAACTTCATTAGCCGGAGGACTTCTGTGTTAGCCTGTACTTCAGAGAAGTAGATACCAAACAGGAAAGGTTCCAGGACGGAACCCTGTGGTACTCCACTTGTCACTGCTTTGAGGTCAGATTTGGAGTCTGCAACTTTTACAGTGTGGGTTCTGTCAGTGAGCCAGTTGGCAACCCATCCAGTGACGTAGGGATTTATACCTAGTTTAGTGAGTTTAGCTATAATTCCAGAATGGGGGATGGTGTCGAAAGCCTTGGCAAGGTCAAGATAGGCTGTGTGAACCACCTTACTCTCATCCACAGCTTTGGTGACTGCCTCAAAGAAGTCGATCAGGTTCAGGAGGCATGATCTTCCTTTCACAAACCCAAGCTGGGTGGGATCCAGAGTTTGGAGGTTACCAATGTGTTTGTTTATGAGTTCCATGATGATATGTTCCATGGCCTTGCAGACCAGGCTCGTCAGGCTAATAGGTTGATAGTTCTCGGGATCAGTGGTGGCTCCCCCTTTGTGGAGTGGGATAACTGTTGCTGTGCGCAATTCAGTGGGCACAAAGCCTGATGCAAGGCTATTATTGAACATGGTGCTTAAGGGGGGAGCCAGTTCATTCTGATGTTTGTGTAAAACGCAGCCTGGGATGTTGTACAGGTCCCATGGATGCTGTGTTTTTGGCTTTAGAGAGTGCAGCTTTTACCTGCGTAGTTGTGATTACAGGGACTCTACATTCTTCCTGTATAGATATGGGCCCTTTAGGGGGTGAGAGGGGGGTAAAGTTAGCACTGAACCTATCTGCCAGGTTGTTGGCAATATCAGTTGGTTCTGTAATTTTCGTGCCTTTGTGCTGTAACTCAGAGCAGAGCTGGGTGTTGCCATCTAGATTCTTGACATAGCTATAGAATGCTTTGTGGTTGACTTGGATTTAGTGGTGATTTTGTTTGCATAGCTAGCTTTGGAGGATCTTATAAGGGATCTCAGCTTCTTACTGAGGTTGACCAGGGAGCTCCTCCACTTATGGGATTTTACTCTCTTTTGCAACAGTTTCTTCCTTCTGTTGTACAGTTTGTTTATAACAGGGGACCACCAGATAGCATCTTGGTTCTGTTTGGGATAGCACGATCCATGCACTCATGTAAGTGCTTATAGAGTGCATTTGTGTAGGATTCAGCAGTTGCAACTCTACTGTCCATCTGCATGGGTGTCATGAAGTTCATCACTTCTGTCTTAAGAAGCATGAAGTTGGCTTTGGAGAAATTTTTTACTGTGGTTTCCTTAATGAGGGGTGGGGGCGGGATGTGGATATCAAGGGTGATAAGCTTATGGTCGGATCGGACCAATGAGGAATTGACTTCAGGTGTGGAACACTGGTCACTCATGTTGGTAATGACTAGGTCTAGGATATTGATGGCCCTGGTGGGGGTGTGGATAAGTTGATCTAGGGCATTGGAGTTTATGAATTCCAGAAAGCGTTGAGATAAGGAGTTGGTACACAAGTAGTTTTCCCAGTTAATGGTGGGGTAGTTGAAGTTGCTCATTATTAGGGTGTTTGGTTGAACCCTAATATTTTCTAGTACATCAAGAAAAGAGGAGTGTGAATCCTGGGTATGGTAGGGGATTTGTAGCAAGCTACAATTTGGATTGCAGTTTTGCCCAGAGTTAGTTGCACTTGGATAACCTTGGATGCATTATGCTGAGCAACTAGCCTGGAGGTGTGGATATCATTAATGAACATGGACACACCTCTGCCTTTGGTGTTTCGGTCCAGGTTACATGGCCGAACTTGGTTCTTTTAATATATTATTTAGACCCCATGTAGTAGGCCATTAGCTGTCACTGGTGCCTGTCCCAGTCTTGGACAGTGGGAGTCACTCCTGACCTCCCAAACCTAATCTGACACTTTTCCCATTTGTTTCTGCACAGACTGAGCCATCTTATTGTAGAGTCCTACTCACAACCATTACATTTTTTATAATCTACCATGTCTCTTTTTCAGACCACAGGGTTGTTACTGTGAAACTTACTAAGGTAACACATAGGAATCTCACCAACCGATCATACTTAAAGCTTTTCATTTTTGATTAATTTGTTAATTAAGTACACCTACTGGACACAAGTGTCTATTTTTGGGGGTGACCTGAGAACACTGGTTAAGTGACATGCTCCAAGTCACGCAGTAGGAAAATGTGGGTGAAAAGAATCAAACCTTTAACCTGGACTACTGCACAAAGCAGTTCATTAACAGCTCAGAGCCATATCTGTAGTAAGTGACAGGAAATTCTATCCTTATACCAGACAATACTTATTCAAAGTTCTTGAAGTTTATATTACTTTAAACCATACATGGAATGGGACAGTTTTAAAAAAGAACGTCACTCCTGTAGCACAAGTATTAAACCATCTATGGAGTAAGTATACTCATCCAATCCAAACACAAAAGCAAGATCTAGATCAGATGCAAAATGATTACAAGGCAAACTGAAACAAAAACAAACACATCCTCACTAAATGTTGTGATCTTAACACAAAGTTAGCCTCCCTGCCTAAGCCTTACTCTTTACATCTGGATACAACCTCATTACAGTCATGGTGCCTTTAATTAAAAACAAGCACGTTTCTAGCTTTTAGACTGAAACAGCAGACTGAAGGAAAGGCTATTGCCTGGCTAGTACATTCTAATAAATGTCCCTTTGATCTTCAAGAAATATATTTTGTATTAGCAATTATTCTTCTCCCATATAAATTTCTCTGATGTGCAAGAACCAGATTTAGTATTCTCTTAAAACTTAATTTAACCTCTCAAGAGAATCCAGAGGTTGTGTTCATAACTTCTTCCATTGCTGAAACTATAACCTATCAAGAAAACCCAGACATTCTGTTCTTAATATCCCTAGAACTGAATCAGATGTTATCACTGCTCTTAAATCAACCTCATCAAAAAAGTCCCTATCTCTGATAAACTAAACAATGAACTTACACATAAGTTCAGCAGTGGACTTTTCCACTGCTCAATAATCTATTACATATCATTGTTTTAACAGAAGACTCCAACACATTCTTAAACTTGAGAAGGAACTTCTCATCAAAGAAAATTATAAGCATATTTCTTTGATTAATGCAGAATCAAAGCTTTACGCTAAAATCTAAGCATGTAGGCTGAGACTCCCTCTCCATATCAAGCAGAGTACCTCACTAGCCTTCTTTAAGATGCACTTGGACGACTGGATGGGAAACAGAAAATACACCCCTGGGATCCCACCTGTATCCCTGCTGGACAGGGGAAACATGTGCTGACTTTGTGGGAACATGGATGAAATTCTTGGCTAGGCTTATAAGGGACTCCAGGCCAATAGCCTAGTGTTATCCTATGAACCTATGAACTACAGATGGTGTACCAATCCAAGGGAAGACAAAGGCAGATGTATCTATATAGAGGAGTACACTCCATAAATAAAAGACTCCAGCATATGGCTTCTCTAGTTAATAAGAAATGTATTAATATAAAGGCAGCACCAGAAAAAATGAAACTGGTTTAGCCTAGTGGTTTCTTCAATCAGCTAAGCAGCATAACTATACTGTCACACTTAAATAAAAAAGAAACACAGGTAAACATGCAATCCAGTCACCATTATAAACATTAAAATATATTGCAATTACATTTGCATGCAACAAAAAATATTATAGAAAATATAGGTTTGTATGATTATGTTCAAGCACATGAGATATATATATATATATATATATATATATATATATATATATATATATATATATATATATATCATAATCAATGCAGCATGCATGAGGAAATTGCATTATATTAAAAGTTGTCATTACTCTCTAGTGTAAACAAAGCCATAATTATTATAACCTACTTTTACTCCCTTTTATCTAATACTTCCTGTCATTCAACAACTTTATGAACACTGTCAGTACTAAAGAATGTAAAAAGTGGGATTCCTTTTATAAGTTTAAAGAGTGGATTAGTTTCTTTGTGGCACCTAATGTCACTGAAATGCTCCTCCCAAACCATTCTTGCAATACAAGCTCTATATAACTGTCCTAATAATTGTGTTTACTTAATAATCATAACAGTTGCTAAGACTATCCATTGTCCCTTTGCCTGCTAGCTATTGCTCCTTTAGTACATTATATCCTGTTACTATGAGGGTTTTCCTGGATGAAGAATTCTGATAGAGAAAGAGAAAGCCAATCTTCTGGGTTCATATTAAAACACCGAATGCTGAAAACAGCGAACAGTGTTTCATCAACACATATTCAGCGAAAGCTGAAAATATCGAAACCACAAAACAGTGATTTCTTTCCTAGGGAAAGAAATCACTGTTCCAACCCCAAAAAAAAAAAAAAAAACATTAAACACTTCCAAACACATGCACACATACCCTGACCCTAATTATACCCCCCAAAAACCAGTAAGCAACTAAATACACATATGCACGTAACCCAACCATACATCTAACGAAAAAAAAGTAAACATTTTAAAACATATGCACTTAACTTAACCCGCACCTTAACCCTAAGGTCAGTAACTCTCATACATTTACATAAACAGTTCCAAGCACATACACACTTACCTTAACCCTAATACCAGCCCCCCAAAAACAAAAGTAAACAGCTGAAAACAAATACAAACGTAACTCAACCATACATCTAACGCAAAATAAAAACAGTAAACATTTTCATACATATGCACTTACCTTAACCCGCATCCTAACCCTAAGGTCAGTAACTGTTGCACAATCATGCTCGGGAGCTATACTGGACAAGGGACCACACTACACTTCAGAACAGGCAAAGCAATGAAGCAGTCAAGCGCCTTCTTTCCCAGGGAAAGAATTAGCTGAACAGCCACTTCGCTGTTTTGCCTGTTCACCCTATATGCGTCGACAAAAATGCATTTGACAAAATGCGTTTTCGTCGTTCTAATAGGAACCCAATCTTCCTTCTTCCATATGAATTTAAGTATTCCACTACATAATTCTTTAAACATAAAACCTTCATTTAACCATTCATTCAAAATCTTTAAAAAAAGTTGTTTTTTTGCCAATCCCTTAATTTTTTATACATTTCATACCCTATTCTAACTGGTCCTGCAGCCAAATCTATATTTACTTGTCCTATTACTTTATCTAGCTCATTTAAAGACATTTTTTCCAACTCTTTATTCTCTTTATCTATTAAGTTTTTTACTCTCCATGTTTTTTTCCACTACCTTTTTTTCTTTAAATGTTTCTTTTACATATTGTACTACACTATTTGTAATCTTTTCTTGAGTTCTTTCTATTTCTGCTTTTACATTTTTATTTCTCTCATTACACTGCCATCTTCCTTTACTAATCTGCTTAAGTAACTTAATACTTCTTTTACCTTGTAAAAAATATTTTTGCTTATATAACAATTCTTGTATTTTTTCTTGATTTCTTTCATGTAATTCTTTTTCTCTGTCAAAGTACTTTCTGTCATTATGTTCTAAATCTTCCATTGCACCATTTTATGTTATTTTATATTTTTCTTTCTCTACTTTTCTCACATCATATTGTCACTGTAAAAATATTTTTTTATATTTTCCTTAAATATCATCCACCATTCAGACCAATTATTATAAAATGTTCTCATAGTAATATATTTCCATAACTGTATTACTGATCTCTTTCCTTATTCATTCCATGCTTTCTCATTTATCCTTTTTATTTCATGGTCTATTTTCATATATTTCTTATTTTCCTTTATCTCTAGCCATTTTGCAAGATGGTCAGAATATCCTGTTTCAACTATCCATTTCTCCTATAACTAAATATTCTGATACAATAAAATAATCTATTTCAGTTCTACATATACCTCTTTTGTAAGTTCATGAATTTTTGTCCCAAAGTATTAATTTACCACATCTTATGTAAGAAAAATGTTATAAGTTATTTCCTTTCTTTTTTACATTTGTCTCTTAAATCACAATTAAATTACCGTTTTCATAATATTCATATTTATCACTACATAGTCTAAAATCTGATGAAATAAACTTTCCCTTTCCTTACATTTAGTATAAGCTAAGCATATAATGTTATAATTCTATATACTTGTTCTTTCCATTTTAAATCTACAATGGTTAAGCTTCCCAGTTTTGCTAAATTTACATCTAATGTCTTTACTGCATCTCTACAGAAAATAGCTATATCAGAACATCTCTAATTTGCCAAATTACATATTATCTTTCCTCCCCATAGTTTGTAATCTTTCTTCATTTGTTAAAAATCTTGTGTCTTCTAATATAATTATATCTACATCACATGTATTACACCACTCCAAAATCCCTGTTCCTCTTACCATATTCTTAATACTGCAGAACATAAATCCAAAGGCACACCACTGGCTCGGATAGCAAATGAAACTCTTTATTAGTGGAAGTAGGACAGTAAGCACTTTTGCGTTACACAGAACGCTTCTTCAGACTTAATCAAATTTAAAATCAAACTGCCATTTAAATAGCTCTTTATGCATCACATGACTAGTATAATGATTATCTGCAATTAAAACAAAGTCTTAAAGTGATATACATAGCTGCCTATATCTACAGGAACATGCAAACCATATGTGTATGAGCATAAAATATATATAGGAATATAAATATATCATAATAGTTTATCTAAGAACCATGTACACAGTACTCTAAAATGTACATATAAAAGACATATAATATATATATAAATAGATTATTAAAAACATACTAATAAAAACTTACTAGATGGCAACATGCCAAAGAAGCATATGTATACAGGAGAAGGCATACTCATTACTGAACTGTCTATCTAACACTATATCAAAGAACACTAAACTATCATCGCAGGAAAAAACACACACACACATATATACATATATATATATATATATATATATATATATATATATATATATATATAGAACTACTAAGGGAGCTAAGTGCAGAAGAGCAAAAAACCCAAAACACCAAAAATAACATAAAAATACAAAGTAACGTTGTGGTGTATAGTCCCTTGCTGAAAGCTACAACTAGGACTATAAAAATAAATAAAATTTAAATAAAATTTCTAACGGTTGACCATTCTATCTTTCAGAAAAGGTTTCAAACTAACCTTTTCATTAAGGCCATGTCCCTTATCTGCCTGATATCTCAGGATCCATTTATTCTCTTCCTTTTCAGTATAGTTCTTAATATTCCCTAGTCTAGTACTGGTTCTAATAAGCTCTATGACCAAAAAGCTAAATTTATGACTTAAATCATTGCTGATAGTATGTCTCGCTAAGGCATTGCGCTCATCTTCTTGTCTTATGGCATACAAATGTTCTTGTACTCTCTCCCTTAATGTTCTATTAGTCTTCCCTATATAGAAAGATTCACATTTCAAGCACTGGGCTAAATAAACTAAGTTCCTAGATTTGCAATCAGCATAATGCTTAAAATAATTGCACATTTATGAAGAATAATAATACCTTTAAACATCCTGATACCAGGAAGTTGTATACTGATTGCAAATCCATTGAAAAAACAGTCACAAATATAATGGCACAATTGTCTCTTTGTTAATAAGAATACATGCTCTTACCTCATGTGCTTTTACATCCAAAGGAGCTATTTTTCTTACCATGTACTTCTGTTTTCATTTTCTTCTGCCTCCTTTTCTGCTACTCCACTTTTGCAGTCTTTTATTTTCTCTGCATATGTTTTCTATTCCACTTCACCACTATTCTAAAGGATTTTCTCTGCATCCTCCTTTTATATTTTCTCTATAATATCCCCCCAGGAAACACCGCCTTCACTTTCTGGTTCACTCTTCACCACCATTTCTTTAAGTAAATCATCCCACAACCTTCCTGACTGGAGGGTGGTAATTATACATCCATCATTTGCTGACTCATCTCCATCAAACAGATTTCTTTGAAACAGTTCCTCAGAATGCTGTACACATTCCCTGATCTCAATATTTCCTTTCTCCTCCATCATCTCCTTCTTTCTCCATCTGTCTCCCTATTTCTCTGGGCCACCTCTGCACCTGGAATGGAAACAAGAAGCGCTCCTCCAAAATGGGTCCCACTGACAACAATGGCGAGTAGTTTTTTTTTATTGATATATACATTACATATTATTTACATATTTACATCTATTTACAAATCTCCATACATTATAAACCTCAATATAAGCATTTATCCACAATCAAAACATTATTTTCTCCAGAATCTTTGTCAAAGTCCATTTTCCATTGTATTTAATTTAATTTAGTCTCTTGTTCTACATACTCTATGAAACATAAAATATTACTATATCCATTTTATTCACTTCCTCCTGTTTTTATGCATCATAATAACCAACTTCTATTATGTCCATATTTATTTTCTCAACTTTTAACAAACTTTTCACCCTATTATGTTTACATATTTCTTTCCACAAATTAACACTCTCGGATTTCAAAAAACACATGCTCAGTAGTCTCAAACTCTCCACATTTATTATATATTCTGTCTTGCTTTTTCTTGTATGGCATATTTGCCTTAAACGGAAATGTATCTATTTTTATTTATTTATTGTTTATTTTACATTTGTTAACTGGGTTAGTCTGTCTGAGCTTTTGGCTCATTTTCAGCAGAGACCCAGGGAGAAAAGCTCCTCAGGACCAGAAAACAATTTATTACATTTTAGTAATATAGTAGTAACAATCAGCTATAGGATCTTACAAGCAAAGACCTGGAGAGAAAAAAAGCTCCTCAGGCAATTTAATTATACAGAGTATTAACAATTGGCAGACAACTATGGGAGTTGTTACAAACAAGGTTTTAAACAATTAGCAGAAGAAAATGTGACTAGTTACAATATTATTTAAGCTGCTTAGAGCAAAATGAGTTAATAGTTAGGCAGATGCTTATTTAAAGCGGGTAGGATCTAGTTGTATAGGAGTTAGGAAACAAGAAAGGAAAGTAAGAATGGCTAGTAGGAGATGTAGGTGAGGTAGAGTATAGGAGACAAACTAGACAGGTAGGTTGTTTTGAGACTATAAGAATTAAGAGTGGTTGGAGATAGAGGAAGGGAAGAGGTAGGAAGAGGCAGGGGAATAGTGTTAGAGATACATTAAGCATGAGGTGGGGAAATACTCTAACAGACAATCACCATAAAAATCATTACATCTTTAATCTTTTATATTTATTATATCTCACCATTTTTCGTATCTATTTCTTAATCTTTCCATGGATCAAAGCAATAAAATGTTTTCATAATATTTAAGTACCATTCCTTTCTATTTTTCTCACATATATTCTTTTTTATTTTTCCACAACCCAATTTTGTTTTGGTACTCTTTCAGTTCTTCATTCACAATGCTTTTACTTCTTTTTTAACTTCTATTCCTTCCCACAATTCTTTATATTTATAAGATAGTATCATTTTTATCAAGTTTTTATTTTCCTTCATAATTCATTTTAATATCATTTAAAATTAAAGATGCTGCATGTACTATTGGGTTTATTAAACCCAAGCCTCCTCATTCTTCTTTCATATATAGAATCCCTCTCTTGACTGGATTCAGTCTAGAGCCCCATATAAAAGAAAATATAATCATCATTAGTTCCTTTGCATACTTAATAAGGTATTATATATAAGTTAACAACATAAGCAATTTTTCCTATTACCATGGTTTTCAGCAAGTGTGCTTTTTTCTATATGAAAATCTATATGATTTGCAAAAATAGTCATATCCTTTACTTCTTTGAGTACATTTTCCTAGTGTTATTCTCTTTATTTATTCCTTCCAAATATTATTCCTAATATATCTATATATTTTATCATTAAACTCAATACCCCCATCATACCTTCAAAACCAAATCTTTTACTTTTCTCCTTATTCATACTTAAACCATTTTTTAATTTATACTTAATTTTTCATTTACTTCTTCCAACCATATTTTATTTTTAACAATTAATACAATATCATCTGCATAATTGTACATTATTGGCAATTGTACTTCCTTCATCGTTTTGCATCAACCACTACTTGAAATTGTATTAATTTCTTTCACTATTACCTTCATAACGAATGAGAAAATATACTACTAGCTGGGCAGCCCTGCTTTATTCCCCATTCTATTTTTATTTCTTCCCCAATCCAGCCATTTACATTTAGTTTTACATAGTTCCTTTCATAAACAGATTTTATTACTTGTAATATTTTTGTCTACATTATATGCCTTCAAAATTCCCCATAATAATTTATATTGAAAATTTTCATAGATGTTACTTATATCCCCTATCATAACCTCCGCTTCTACATTTTTATTTATATCATCAATTATTTCTCTTATTATCCATAATAACTCTTGACTTCCTTTTCCTTTATTCCAAATACATTTGGTCATATATTCTATCCATTTTTTGTAACCTTTTTGTTATTACTCTCATAAAAATGTTATAATCCATATTATTCAATGTTATAGGTCTCCAGTTGTTATGTCCTTTTTAAGTTCTTTTTTTAAATATAAATTTTATAACTCCTGTATATATCTCATTCTCTTCAATTCCAGTTTCTAACCATTCATTCATAACTTCTATAAAAATTATTTTTTGCCACTCCTTCATTACTTTATGCATACTATATTGAATTCTGTCCAGTCCTGTTGCAGAATTCATGTTAATATATTTTAGAATGTCATTCAGTTCTTTCACAGCTATTTTTTTGTTCTAAATGCTCATTGTCTTTATTATTTAATTTTTTTCACCTTTATACATTTGTTCTATGTTTTATTCTGTTTTAACAAATAATTCCAATACATATTCTTTAATTATTTCTTATATTCCCTCTAGCTGTCTGATTTGTTTACCTTCCTTATTTTTTAATTCTCTTATTATTTTACTTCTTTTATTTTACTGAGATATGGTGCTATATCTTCTTTCTTTCCTTGTAAACAATATTTTTGGTTATATAACAAGTTAATTGTATATATTTTTCTTTTTTATAAAATTAATGTTTCTTCTGTAATAAGTTATAACACAAAAAAAGTCCCAAACCAAGGGCACAAGCAGGAAATAGATAAATCCAACGGCAAATGCACACCACGAACTGAAGAATCCAGCGCAGGAACAAATTCAAGGCAGGACACCAAAATAATCTACAACAACGAAATTTATTCAGAGACTTAGCGCTTTCACCTTACAAGGTATCATCAGAGTCATATTGCTGTTGCAATAACCCTCTTTTATATACTGTGTACAATTCATTAACCAATTAATTAATCAATTAAACAATCTACAATATTAAAACATTTAAACCTATATGCACTCACCCTAGGAGCCTTTACATAAAAAATTAATTACCACTATTCAATGAATCATACAATAAATTCAAAACATATCTATAAAATATATACATATATATTGTATTTATATCTACTTATTAAATAATATATACATTATTAAATCCATATAATAATTCTAACATCAAATGTCTACCTATAAAATCTAAAAATATTTACAAAAAATGTTTTTAATATGTATGTAAATATATTTGTTATTTTAAATTAATAACTATTATCATGTTTGCAGTTCAACTAGGTATAAACAATTACCACCTCTACAAGACCTGTGATCGATGTACCAAAAGAGGTTTTATAGAAATGTAATCATTAAGCCCAGGGTAGCACATAGCATTTAACCTAAATTGCCATTCCATTTCCTTTAAAGCTACCTTGTTTTTAATGTCACCTCCACTATCCAAAGAAACCTTATCAATAACAAAAAACATGAATTTCTTAAAATTATTGCACTTGACACTATGTAGGTATAAAGCATTGTGAGTATCTTTATTTTTAATGGATCTGAGATGCTCAGGAATCCTGTCCCTTAATCTGCGGGTAGTCATCCCGACATAAAATGCCTCACAGGATATACAGTTGGCCACATATACTAAATTTTTTGAGTTACAATTACATATTCCTGGACAGGACAAGGTGTATTAATATCCTGAAATTATACCTACATAGTGTCAAGTGCAATAATTTTAAGAAATTCATGTTTTCTGTTATTGATAAGGTTTCTTTGGATAGTGGAGGTGACATTAAAAACAAGGTAGCTTTAAAGGAAATGGAATGGCAATTTAGGTTAAATGCTAAGTGCTACCCTGGGCTTAATGATTACATTTCTATATAACCTCTTTTGGTACATCGATCACAGGTCTTGTAGAGGTGGTAATTGTTTATACCTAGTTGAACTGCAAACATGATAATAGTTATTAATTTAAAATAACAAATATATTTACATACATATTAAAAACATTTTTTGTAAATATTTTTAGATTTTATAGGTAGACATCTGATGTTAGAATTATTATGGATTTAATAATGTATATATTATTTAATAAGTAGATATAAATACAATATATATGTATATATTTTATAGATATGTTTTGAATTTATTGTATGATTCATTGAATAGTGGTAATTAATTTTTTATGTAAAGGCTCCTAGGGTGAGTGCATATAGGTTTAAATGTTTTAATGTTGTAGAGTGTTTAATTGATTAATTAATTGGTTAATGAATTGTACACAGTATATAAAAGAGGGTTATTGCAACAGCAATATGACTCTGATGATGCCTTGTAAGGTGAAAGTGCTAAGTCTCTGAATAAATTTCGTTGTTGTGGATTATTTTGGTGTCCTGCCTTGAATTTGTTCCTGCGCTGGATTCTTCTGTAATAAGTATCTGAATGTTCTTGACTTAATATCTTATATCTCTCTTTTTCTTTTCTTCCTTATACATTCTAAAAACACTTTTTTATATTTCTCTTTAAAATGAAGCCACCAAACAGTACAGTTCTCATAAAACTCTCCCATATTCATATGATTTTTCCATAATTCAATTTTGTT
This sequence comes from Protopterus annectens, assembly GCF_019279795.1. Classification (NCBI taxonomy): domain Eukaryota; kingdom Metazoa; phylum Chordata; order Ceratodontiformes; family Protopteridae; genus Protopterus; species Protopterus annectens. The sequence goes on from NC_056726.1 coordinate 442,746,106, forward strand.
TTTCTCTTCTAAACCTAATTCCTTTTCATTAATTCTCTTTATTCCTTTTCATATTCTTATGCATTCTTCATTTACCTGTATTTTAACCTATATGGTCACATGATCTGAAAATCTAGCATACTTACACTAAAT
>NC_056726.1:442751237-442833737 GCF_019279795.1 Protopterus annectens
TAGATATTCATTGGTAGTGAGCTAACCCCAAAAAACAACCTTTATAAATACAATGCATTTGTGGGATCTACCTAAGACAGAAAAGGAGTCAATAGCACTTTTCCAGCAATATGGCATTATATCAACAAGTAAAGAATGCTGTTCCGGACATTCAATGACATTATACTATGGGAAGCAGATTTTTTGGAAATACAATACAGAAAAATGTTACTAACACATAGGAGTTCATGTGACTAATTTCTTTGAAGGAAGTAGAATTAATTTTACCACCGCTGCCCGCTTCATTTATTGTTGGGCAAAGCAGATGACATCTATAAGTTTCTGTCAGGAAGAACTGGACATGGCTGACAAGACAGTCATAGACTGGAGTAACTACTTACGTGATGTCTGTGTCTTAGAAATGGAGAAAAAGGACAAGAAAGAAATCGGAGGGCCAGGTTGTATTGTGGAAATAGACAAGACTCTTTTTACTAGATGTAAAAGTAATGCTGGCCATATTCTCCCTCAACAGTGGGTATTTGGAGGGATATGTAGGGAGACAAGAGAGACTTTTCTTGTAAAAGTTCCTAATAGAACAGCCGCAACATTATTTAATAAAATCAAAGAATACATTAAACAGGGCACTACTATTTATTCAGATTCATGGCGGGCATATCAAACTCAACAACTAGAAGAAGCTGGTTTCAGTCATGAAAAAATAAACCATAGCTACAACTTTGTAGATACAAACACATGAGTGCATACACAACACATAGAGAGAATGTGGGGATCTGTTAAGTGGAGAAACAAAAAACAGAGAGGCACTGCAAGACACCATTTGGACTCCTACCTAATTGAATATATCTGGCGTGAAACACAGCTTGCACTAAAGAAAGACTTATTTGATGCAATCTTGACAGCAATAGCAGACAATTTCTCTCCATACAAAAAGTGTAACCCAGCAAGTGAACCATCTACAAGTGAACCATCTACAAGTACGCTTCCTTAATCAGCGATAAAATATTTACAAATATGTTGCTCAAAAACATCCGGAAGACATCCACATGAATACTATGCAAAACATCCACAAAACATTGCAACAATAACTGCTATCCCCCAAAAAAAATCAGTTTCTGTCAAATACTACAAGAATGCTCTTCGTAACTTTAGCCTCCATCGTCAAGACCTTCATCTATGTTTGATTGTTTAGATTGCTATTACCTTTAACTTCAATTATTTCCTACAGTATGTTAAATAATACAGTATGTTAAATAATCGCAACAATAATCTATTCTCATCTGCATTATTTCTTGACCTCTCGAAAGCATTCGATATGGTAAATCACCATGTTCTGACTGACATGCTTAAATCCCTTTCTCTTGACACAATGGCTATTCAGTGGTTCAACTCCTACCTGTCAAATAGACAACAAGCAGTTCTCTGGGACAGCCATTTATCCTCCCAGCTCCCAATCTCCACTGGAGTCCCACAAGGCTCTATTCTAGGTCCCCTCCTCTTCTCCATCTTTATTAATAATCTGAATGCCTCCCTCCCATTCTCCACTTACATTCAGTATGCAGATGACTCTACACTCATCTGCGCTGCAATGAATCCTGCTGAACTACATTCATGTACCCAAAATGTTTTTGCTGCAGCAGAAAATTGGTTCAAACACATCTGTCTCCTCCTTAATCCTAAAAAGACTAAGTTACTATTGTTTACTCCAACTTATAAGTCCATCCCAATTTCCTTTACTATTGTCTCTAACAATGGCACGCTTATATCACCCAATAGCACCACAAAACTGCTTGGTGTCACAATAGATAATCAACTAAACTTTGATGCTCACATCAATCTAACTATTAAAACAGTTAACAAAAAAATAGGTGCTCTCTATAGACTTAAACAATTTCTCACACCAGTGACTAGGATATCTTTAGCTCAAACACATCTCATCTCTACACTACTGTATGCCTCTCCAACCTTTATTAACCTATCAAAAACAAACCTGTCAAAACTAGCCTCATCCTACCACAACATTATCAAGTTTGCTACAGGTGCCCTATATTGGACTCATCATTGCTTAAATCTCAGACAGCTAGGTTGGCTTGAACTGCAAAATCTCATTCTACTTCAACAACTGACTATTACCCACAGGATACTCCACTTCCTTTCTAATGCACCTATTCTTAATACTCTTATTTCCCCCTATAAGAATCTCACTACCCTACGATCAGCTAATAAACTTCTAGTAGCCACATGTAAATCTCAGAATAAAGCAGGTGACTCCCTTTTCTCAAATGCTGTGGGTTCCACTGGAACAAGCTCCCTAGTGAACTTACTACCTTGACCTCAACACCCCTTTTCAAGAAACATTTAAAGACCCACCTCAAATCACACTGGCTCTGCCCTTGCTCTACTCCTGACTGACTCTTGTTTCCTACTTCCACATCTTTTTCACCTCTTTTCCCATTACCTCTATTTGCACTGTACACACCCATCATCTTGGACAGGTATTACTTCTCCTTCTCTCACACTGCCTTGTCTCCATCTAACTTGTATCACTGCTCCTATCACTACAATTTTTCCCCTAGACTCTCTTCAGCTTGTGACTTCCTCTTTCTTATGTTTTACCTCCTGTTACCTCTACTTACTTTGCTTATGTTTTACCTCCTATTACCTCTACTTACTTTGCACTACCTAATGCCTTGCACAGGTATTATTTAGTTTTTTTTTTCATGATAGGTCAAGTCCAAGTCCAGATGCTATAAAAATGCAATTCTGTATTTAAATATTGCTGTTGTTGCTGTGTGTTTTTGATTTGCTAATTGCTGCTCTGTTGTTTTGTTTATGCTAATTAGTTGATAACTCCTGCTTAGTAGTTTAGTTATCCTTTTGTATATTTTTTTCTTAGTGTGTTACCTTAGACTGTTACAGTGGAGCTTTTCTCCTCGGGCCTCTACTGAAAATGGACATGTATCCAGTTAGACTAGCCCGGTCAACAAATGTAAAATAAATAAAAAATTAAATAAATAAATAATAAAACTAGTTATTTTCCAAAAAAATGTGTTGTTCCAGATTTCTTCTTCTCAGGAAAAAGTTTAGTATCCAATTTCATAGTAATCCATCACACAGTAAAAACGAACGAGCATTTCCCATGCGTCTTCAATTCACTTTTGCACTAAGACAGCAGTGCAACCAATTTTGATGTACGCAAAGCAAGTTTCACATTTCTGTGTTAATTTACGCTACTAATTTGGGACAACCTACATTGTACCCAAAGAAAACATCAAATTCTGTCTTACTTTTATTCCCACAATCCGTTTTTCGGCCAACAAACGTTTTACCGCAACTGCTAAAATCTGGTTGCAATAATACGTAAGTACCAATTATTTGTGTTAGTCTATATGTTATTCCTGTTTATGGTAAAACTGACACCTGTTCTAGTAGTCCTAATTCCTAATTGTCTATTCAGATAGGAAGCATCCAGTAGCCATTAACATGGATTTTATAATAGGTTTTATTTCTGTTTTAACTGGAATATTACCTAAAGAGGGTAAGCAGAAGCACCAGATTATAACAATATATTACAGGTCTGAGGCTTTGGAGTGCAGGATTCTTTTTTTTTTTTTTTTTACCATGTACAAATGAAATAATAAAAAAAAAATCTTAAGAGAAAACTGTAGATTTTATTTTCAATCTGTTGTTAGAAGCATAACTTTTCATTGTTAGGAGATTTCAGCAGTTAAGATGTCAATGAAAACTCATTATTTGGTCAAGTATTCTTCTGGTTTATAAACTCTGGTATTTTCCTTTTCCATCTATAAGTAATTCTCTGGATACAGTGCTCCTAGTAAGTCTAAAAACTTCCACAGTAATGTAGAACATGCCTGCTGTTCTAACACTGATTTGCTGAGACTGAGTTTAAACACACATGCCCAACTAGATGGGAGCTGTTGAAGATGGATGGAGACTAGAAAAGGAATAATGGAAGGTGCATGTAAAAGTGGTTTACCTTCTCTAACAGAGTATCAGTACTAGTAAACACCTTCCCAGCCTCCCATAAAAAGCTGGCTTAAAGTGCAGGAAGATCAATGGAGTGAAAAAAGGATCATCCCAACTCTTTCAAAAACTAAACAGGCCTTGCAACATATCCATCTTACCATACAAACTGAGGTTTTTCACAAGAACGTGACTTTTGTTTGGATGTTTGCTAAGAAGTTTCAATTTATTTTAAGGGTATTTAATTCTGTTAATGTGATGCTATGTTATTGAAGGAAAACACACTACATATTGACATTGAAGTTGTTCCATATGTGCAAGGGAGTTCTTATTTGATCAGAAGCCTTGTGCCAACCAAGAGACGGCACTTGGAGAATTGTGTGGGTAGCATGTCAGTGGGACAAAAAAAGACAAACTGTACTTGTGCATACGTTAACTATACCTTAGCAGCTGCATTGCAAAATGATAGCTGCTATGCAATTTCTGGGACAGAGCAAAGCTGCTGAAGCCAAATGATGAGTGAATTTTGCTATAAAGTGATTTCAAACACATAAAATGCAAGCAAAGGAAATCAGAACTTTAACATTTTGAATAATAATTGCTAGACTGACTCTAATCAAAATATAAATTGTAAATGTATCTAAAAATGGAAAATTATGAAGATTATTTAAGTATATTTTATGAATGCAAATACTACATTTATTAAAATGGGCAATGTGTGTAAAGGAAATATAAGATGGGTGGCATTCATAGTAATTACGCATGTGCTTAGCAAATATCCAAGCAAACATCATCATCTGTTGATAAAAAGACAGTTCCTACAAGGGCTGGAATATGCACATATATGGTCTATCAAAAAGCAGTGTCAGGGGTGTGGCCAGGATGCTGAAGAGATAGGAGCAGAATCTCTCACCTCTGCTGTTCATGAAATATTCCTGACAGGAAATTTTATTCATAAGTTATTGTTTTTTTTTTTTTTTTATTAACAGTTTATTATTTAAGTCTTTCTCTGTGGTAACATATAAAAATTATTGAGACTTTCATACTATTTCCTGTCAAAAAAGCAACTGGAAGATCACTTTATAATCAAACAAGATAAGTCATAGCAAAGCAAACTCTTGTGACAATTCTTCAAGAAAGGCACTTTAGATGGTTTTATCCAATATCCAGGAACTTTCACTAAAAATAGATAAAATGGACTCTAAATTTGAAAACTACATGGATAAAAGCAAAAAATAATTGGAATTGCTTCATGAAACACTCACCCAGCAAAAACTTCTAATCTCTGGAATAGAAGAATCCTTAAATGATATGGATAAAAGACTTTTGGAAGGTGAAAATAACTCTGAATTTTTTTTAAAACAGAATGCTTTACTACTGACCAAGTTGGATGATTTAGAGAACAGATCTCATAGAAACAACATTAGAATTTTTGGTCTTCCAGAAAAAAAATGAAGGAGACAATATAAGTTTTCTAACTTCATGGTTACCTAATGTGCTTGAACTGTCTGAAGGAATGTCTTATGGACTAGAAAGAGCACACAGATCTCTTAAAGCATCTTCTTCTAACAAAAATTATCCTTCTAGATCAGTTATAGTGAGATTTTTTCATCACTTGATAAAGAATTGATTTTGAAGTCAGCCTGGTCAAAGTCACATATTAAAATAGTTGGAAAAATAATCCAGTTTAATAATGACTATTCCTCCACAGTAATTTCCAAAAGAAAGGAGTTTCTTCCCATCATAAAAAAATTGAAGAAAAAACAGATCAAAGTTCACCCGCTTTTCCCAGCTAGACTTAAAATATATTAACCTGATGAAATAAAAACCTTCGAAGACCTGAAATCTGCACTTTCCTTCCTTAAAAATAAAAAACGTTATTGACCAAGCTGAAGAAATGGAGTGGAGCAACAGTTCACTGAAAAGACTGGCTGGAAACAATAGTTGGAAAATACAAGAAAAGAAGATGAAATTGAAAGAAAAATGACTAACTAACTGCATATAATAATATCTTTTTTGTATACTTATCAATTTTTTATTCTTCTTGACTTCTACATATATTCTTTACCACACTAAATATTACATTGAATTACTCTTCAATCTTCATATTCCTGCAAGTACAATGTAATTCCTTTTTTTAATGCTACGCTATTTCAAGTTTATTATTTAAGGTTTCCATAATTATGCCTTAAGGTACAGTATTTGGATTTGAGAGGGCACACAGAAGTTTCACACTTCATACTGCTAATACGTGCATTCCAATAATGTAAATTGCCATGTGGAAATGTGATAATGTTGTTTTCATAATGTCTCCTTACATATTTAAATAATAATAATATATTTGTTTTTTTCTCCCCTTCTCAGCCTCTTATTAATGTTTCTTGGTGTCCCAACAGTGTTTTTGAAGAGGCACTATTCTATTCTAATTGTTTTTTTATAGATATGTCTCTGATTTAGTTCAACTGTTAACATGTGACATGCTCCATGCTTTGGCTTTCTTGTTTCCTTTGGTCTCTTTGGTTGCTGTTCATTGATGTATTTAAGAGGCTTAGTATGCTCAATCCAAACCAGTGGAATCTTCTGATTGTAATTGATCTCTCCTAGGCATGATATAGACTTTGGATATTTGGATGGTTCCAGTTTGACATTTTGGATAAGGTGTTTTTTTTTGTTTGTTTCTCTTTTACCTCAAATACGAGTAAAGAAGGAACTGCTTGCTCTTGTCATGGGGTTAAAGGTTAGTAGTCTTTTGGATAGTGTGGTACATTGGTGTATTCTACGTAATATAGGGTTGGTTGACACAGTTTTTTGAGCAGTAATGAGGAGTTGTGGTAATTTGCCATGGTTATATTGATTTGTGTGTTTTGGCTGTTGAAGTTATGGTGAGTGCTGGGTTTCATCATGGGAGCGATGGATAGTTGAACTTGGGATTTGCTTTGTATTTGTTTTAAGTTAGCTTCTTGTAGTCTGACAGAGACGCAGAGTAGCTATGTGCTTCAGCTGATTCTTTCTGCACTTCAGCAGAGATATTTGCTTTGTATTTGTTTTAAGTTAGCTTCTTGTAGTCTGACAGAGACGCAGAGTAGCTATGTGCTTCAGCTGATTCTTTCTGCACTTCAGCAGAGATAATGGCATTAGTGTTTACTGTTGGTTCAGGGCTCTATGTGAGATGACAAAATATAACCTTTTGTTTCTTCTGAGTTTGTGTGACTTTCAAAGCTGAACAGAAATCATAAGGTAACTTTTCGAGCTTACAGGAATCTAACTGAACACTAAAATAAAGGCTCGAGCTGTCTTTTTGTCTTTCAACAAATTCTGGTTTCCCCCCTAAGAATCAAAAGTTTATTCCAGTTTCCTGAATCAAATAATAATGTCATCTAGTGGGGGTGTGTCATTAAGTGCCTTGTGTTCCGTGATTTAGCGTAACTGATAAGGAAACACTGCAGTGAAACACTGCGATGTCTTGGGACAAGATTTCTCGTTTAATCATGTGTAGGAGTAGTATCTCAGTGTTCTTTTAAAACATCAGGTATTTGAGCTATTTAACTATATATTCTTTAAGAAATATTTCAAATATATTAACATATCTTTAAAGATAGATATGGCTCACAGGGAATACATTTCATGGTGGAAAAAGCTCAGCATGTAATTTAACTGTTTTGCTGCAAATCTATTACTGGAAAATATTTCATGCTTTGAGATAGTATACATGTCATTTTGAAAGAATACTTATTGTAGATAGTGAACGCAAAAACTTTGCTAAAATGTAGATCACAAGAACATATAAGAGATATTATAACAGAATTCCATTTCAACCCAGAAGCTGTTTTGATTTGTAAAGAAGCGTGATGTGTGGATTATTTGCAAACAGCTGTTTTAGAACATGTTATGTGAATGGCATTGACAGAAAAAAATTATACAAATGTTAAAAATATAAAAAGCATTATTATTTTAAGTGTAAAACTGTAGTCACATCTGATCTTAATTTAGATAGTAACAAGATGATTTTATGTCCTAAACTTTAATTAAAGCTGAATGTCCGGTATTTATTGAGTTGTGCATATATCTGTCATTTATACTTCTTGGTTGGTAGCAGTGAAATTATTGTGGGAATAACATCTTTACTACTACTGGATACTATACTGAATTATTATTATTTAAAACCAAAATTATTTATTCATTATACTATTCATCATCTTCTTTCGGCTATTCCCGTTAGGGGTCGCCACAGCAGATCATCTGTTTCCATTTCTTCCTGTCCTCTGCATCATGCTCTTTCACACCAACCACCTGCATGTCCTCTCTCACCACATCCATAAACCTCATCTTAGGCCTTCCTCTTTTCCTCTTACCTGGCAGCTCCATCCTTAGCATCCTTTTCCCAATATACCCAGCATCCCTCCTCAGCACATGTCTAAACCAACACAATCTCGCCTCTCTTGCTTTGTCTCCAAACTGTCCAATCTGAGCTGACCCTCTAATATACTGATTCCTAATCCTGTCCATTCATTATACTATTCATTATACTATTATAATGGTTTAATCCTACTGGGCAAAGTCAATCTAGTATCCAGCTATCTTGGGTTATCTAGCTTAGTTAATAAGCACTGTTAATTTTATTATTATTTAAATAAAGATATATGTTTGCTGTAGATGCACTTCAAGCTTCCACTTTCTGTTCTTGTACTAAGAAACATTCTTAAGCTTTTCATACTTAGCTCTATCTTTATATACTGAATATATTGACTTCACCCCTTTTTTGTTTTATTCTTAAGACAAGAGGTACAATATTATGGTTACATGTGTCAAGGACATTTGCCTTCCAATATCATTGCTGTTCTGAGCCTGCTATATATGTTAGGATCATGATGGGCTACTGTTAAAATACTTTAAAATACCTTTTTAAGGTGCTAATAATATTGTAGGTCTTTGCAATTGCTGCCTCTTGGTTGCTGTATGTTCCCTCACTTTTTAAGATGTTGTACTTCTCTGGTATATGTTAGAATATGTGTTATCAAAAATAAAATATTACAAATGGAAACAAAACCCTGTAATAATGATGGCGTTCTTGTATATCACCTAAACTCACTATTATAACCTTACAGATGTTTGCTCTAGCTAAAGAAGGACTACACTCTAGGGGTCACCTTAGTATTGCATTGTACTTACAGAGATGTCTTGTATTGATGACATGTTGGAGAGATGCTCTCACACAACTATTTCCTATCTACTATAAAGAATGCTCAGAGTAATAGTGATACCTGTTTTGTATACATTACTGTATTATCATGTTATGATTGGGACTTGAAATTCCACAAACCCAAACATGGTGTTCTCAGTGGGATGAACTGTTGACCTTCCTACAGTCATTGTTACTAAATATGCCCTGTTGCCTTTCTACCTTACCACCAGACATCCCTAAAACATATGTAATTAATTTGTTCTCTTTGAATACACAATAAACCTTGCTTTTTATAGATAAATCATACTGATTGTATGCTAGTATCTAATACGCTTTGTGTCTATGTAATGCCATTTTAAACATTTTATTGACAGGTCTTTTGCTATTTATTTTTCTTAGGAAATGAGTTGCAGGGGATAATAAGGGGAAAAAAGAGATGAAAAGGGAAGGAAAAAAAGGAAAAAGACAAAAGGGGAAAAGAAAAACAGAAAACCAATGTCTGCCTTGCAGGGTACTTAGATTGCTCGTTATTTATTCTTCAGTTCTTCAGTCAAATACCTTGTTCGATTTTTGAAATATTCTGAAACAAACCTTTTTCCAATGGCAAGCAATTATATTCATTTATCAAGTTTATTATTTTTCTAAATCATATATCTTTAGGTTCTATAAACTCATAATGCTTTGAAATACTTACATCGGTTAGGCACACCCTTGAAATGATTATAATTGTAGATATTTTTCAGTGCTGCATTTATGTAACAGAGAGTACTACTTGTACCTTGCAGCAGTATTATTTCTAGTAATTGCTGCAAGACTCAAAGCTATTTCTCTAATATTTCTGACCTAACAGATCAACATTGCATTAATGTGAAATAATATCACTTTAGTCACTGTATAAGTTTGCATGTATAAACCCATTTGTAATTGTGTAAGACATGACTTATATGCCTTTCCATCCTTTTTTTTTTTTTTTTTTTAGTATTCAGAATTTTACTACTCAGGTTAATTAATCTCATTAGTTTATGCTTACCACTAATTAACACAATATTTGATTCATTGTTTATTATTATAAAGCTTATTGGAGCTATAGTATCAATATAGTCATACGTATGTTCTTCTTACTTAACTAGAACAATATAATTCATATACTTTACTCAAACATTTACTTAATATCTTTATAACTGGCTATACCTAGTATGAGTTAATACTTATATGTCCCAGTTTTTTTTCCTATTTTGATAGAGTTTAGTTAATTATGAGCGTTACTTAACTATACGCAATATAGCATATAGTAACACAAATTTTACTTAAATATATTAAGTCAAAATTCAGAACTTGAATGGTGGAGTTGAGTTATTTCTGCTTTTTTTGAGGGATAGCATTGCTGGGACAGATATTCTGTCTATGTCTGAAGTTGTTTACTCCATTAGTGGTTGGGTTTTTAGAATGTTATCATTTTTTTCAATTTTTGTTATAATCATTTTTAATCTGGTGTCTACATTTAGTACCTATTTGTTTATATTCAAAATATTAATCTACAATACATTCTTCTCAATTTATAATCATTTTTCTACTAGTACATATAAAATTCTTCAGTATACACTACAGATATTCAAATATGGAATAACTCTGGATTTAAATAAAGTTTAAAAATAATTCCTCTATCATGGAAGTATACACTCATTTCCCCCATTTTAAAATCTGATAAGGACCCAACAGAATGTATATCCTATAGACCTATTTCATTGTTAAACATGACTATAAATTATTTATGTCCATTATAGCAAATAGAATTCAACAATTTTACCCCACTTAATCAATAATAATCAAACTGGCTTCATAAAGAATAGGAATACCTATGATAATATTAAAATAATTTTATCCACCATTGACTATACTAATAATACAAAGGAGAAGTTAACATTAGTAAGTTTAGATATTAATTGTGCTTTTGATACAGTCAGTTGAGATTATCTTCTCCTGGTACTACAAGAATGTAATTTTCCTACACATTTTCAACAACTTATCAATAAACTGTATATCACTAGCCTATATAAAAATTGGTTCATATCTATCTCAATCAATTCCCATAAATAAGGGTACAAAACAAGGTTGTCCGCTATTGCTATTATTGTTTACCTTAGTAATAGAACCATATGCAAATTACATTAGAGAGAATTCTGAAATTAAAGGAATTCATTTTGGAAGCAATTTATCGTGAAAGCCACTTTTATTTGCTGATTATATCTTATTAACGCTAAGTGACAATACAAACTCCCTTATTAATCTTTTTAATACTATCAAAAAACTTTCAATCCATTTCAAGTCTAAAATTTAATGAAAATAAGACAAAACTTTTGTGTATAAACTCAAGTGTCAGTAACATTTCAGAAAACCATTCAAAATATCTAGTTAAGGATGACAAAATAAAATACTTAGGAATAACTTTAACTAAAACATTAAAGATATATTTAATATAAATTACAGTGAAATCCTAAAAAAGATCAAGGTCCGTATAATAAAGTAAAATCATTTTCTTTTTACAATGGATGAGAGACTATTAATTATAAAAATGATAATATTACCTAAAATATTATATATAATTCAATCCTTAGCTCTTCCTATTCCTAAACAATATATAAAAGATATGAATATTTTAATACTCAAATTTCTTGGGCACCCCAATAAACCTAGGATAGCACTTAAGCATCACCATCATACCTAGTTAAATGGTGAAATAAGTTTGCCTGATATAGATTTATATTCTAGATCAGCCATGATTAAGACAATATTTTTATGGATAAATAAAAATTACTGTTCTATATGGAAAGATATACAAGAGTATATAGTCACAAAAGATAATCAATTAAATGTTAATTGCTATAACAAGATTTATAACAATAGTTTTCTTTGGTTGTTAAAAGATCACATACTTGCACAACAAAAATTATTAACTCAACTTATATTTCCAAGACAATTGCAAATTTTAAAGATCTTGTATATAAAACCCCAGAATACACAGCTTGGATTTTCTTAATTTTTCCATTAGCATATACTCGAAATGCTATTATTACATTTAATACATTTTAATGAATACTCTTAAAGACAAACAGTTCAAATTCTGGTTTCAATTAATGGATAATGAAAAAATACTTTTACTTGACCATATTCTATACAAGTTCAACTTAAGTTCAGATTTATGGCTAGCTATACAAAACTGCAGATATGCTTTAAACAATAGGTTATGTCTGATGCAACTTTCTATTACAAATGAGATTCCTAAATTAATAGAATATGTGATATTTTCTACTCATCATAATACTCGAGAGAAAGGTAGTCTTTCTAAAATCTGTAGAATTGAAAAAAAATAAAATAGATTTTTGTAAAGATAACTATTGGGATTATTTTGTGACTATCAATAACTATTATCCAAGTGATAGTGAAAAAAAATGATTTTGTCATCCTCAATTCAAACTACAACTTCATTGAGATGGAGGCTTTTCTCCTGGAAATATTTACATAAAGCATTTATTACACCTTATAAAATACAATTGATTTATAAAAAAAAAACTGGTTGTTGGCGATGAGGATTAGATATTACTGTGACTGGCAACACATGTTTTATAAATGTAACATTACAATCCCTTTTGGAATAATGTTATTTTTCTTACATGCTTTATTCAGTGATAAATCCAACTTAAATAAATCATTAATTCTGTTTAATGTACCAGTACCCTCATTTGTTAAAAAAGTCGATCACACTCTTCTTTGGACACTTCTTACAATTGCAAGAAAAGTAATAAAAAACTGGAAGACAACTACAACACCACCTATGAAATAATTCTTTAATATTGCAATGGAAATATATCATATGGAGATCTTACCCATTAAGCAAAAAACACTAGAATAACTTCATCTTTAAATTCCTGGATGAAATTAAAAAGACTACTAAATAAATGGACACTTTTTCATTTTTGATATACTTAGATGTTAAACATGTACTTAGAAATTATAATCTTTTACCTTGTAAATAGTTAATCTTTTTTTTGATTGTTTTACTGTTGTTGACAGTTTTTATTTTTTTTTTGCTATATGAATGGAATTTCTATATATCCTCTTATGTAATATTTTACTGAATTAATTGAACTAATAAAAATATTTAGTAAAATGAAAAAAAGTGTAGCATAGTACACCCTATATGCTAGATATGGTATACCTCTTCAAACAGATATGGCCTAAAAGACAGTTAATTCCCAAGGGAATATCTTCAAGATCTAAAGAAGTTGTCCTACCATTGTATTCTTCCCTTATCAGACCAATCATGGAATACAATGCACTCCCTGGTATGCAAAAATCCAAGTATATCACTCAGCTAGAGAGGCCCCCAGATTTTAACCAAGAAAATTAAAGGTTTTAAATCCTTCGACTATCCTGATATATTGGCACAGCTCTCATGATACTAAGTGGCCTTCAGGTTGCTGCAAGCTGACCAGTGTCTCATTTTTTGAGCTATGAAAGACCCAGTCCATTTTGACCTCCTAGGTCTTCACAAAACAAGTGGTTCTACAATCACTTGCACTAAGGAATTAAATCTACACTAACAAATAAACAAGACTCACTGGAGAGATAAGTTCCTAAGTTAACCTATTCCCAGTCTATAGATTAAGCTACAAGTGCAGGTTAAACAAAGTACTACTTTAGCCACCTTTAAGGCTAATATTGATGACTGGATGGGTAGACACAAATTTACAGAAGGGTTATCATGTATTAGCTTGCTCGATTTGGGAGGTGAGCAATATTAATTGCTTCAAAAGGCTGGCAAAAAAAAAAATCAAGCTTGTCAGCTTAAAGGCATGTAGGACTAGGCATCTTATGATCCGCATGATCACTTATCTAGAATGTTCCTATGCTCCTGTTCACAAGTGGAAGCAAGATGAAATTCATAAACATGCTATGCATATGTGCAGCACTAAAAAAGAACGCCATATGCAAATGATTGCATAATGAGATTTAAATAAAAAAATGTATGTAATTGTTGCACCTATGGTATCATTCAAAGCATTTTTCATGGACAACAGTAGAAAGAAAACCCAAAACAGAGATCTTAAATTATTTATTAAAAATAAGAAATAGTAAAGTAAGCACTTTCATCTTATTCACAAAAGGCTTCATCAGACTCTGCACCTATGGTAATATAATAGGATGTGTTTCCTGGACTTGCAACTCAGAGTTGCATTTTACTATGCAAATGCATATCAAAAAATATATTATAAAAGTCAAAGCTGCATTGCTTCTAATAATTTTGCAATCAGTGAAGATGTCTGGTTTTGCTGCATCCCACTTTGATCTGTTTGCTTCAATCATACCATAGCCCAGTGAATGGAGTAGCACTCAGCAAACTTAAAGGAGGAAATACAGGGAAAGAGTGAGTCATTACAACTTGGGAGAAGTGGGAGCTGCTTGTTTGATTTACAGTAGACAGGTACATTGTAAGTGCTTTGGTGAACCTGTATGTCCCACAAACTGGAACTGGGGGAATATGTGATCTTACTATTCCTGTGAATACCAAAGTATGTATAGTTTTCACTTGCTGTGGGGACCTTTCAGAGACAGACTAGAGGGACAAAGGGCATCTCTCAGGCTTCTGCTTCAAGAATACTGCAACAGTACCATGCTATACTCTTAGCCTATGAGGATGGGCATATCTATTTCCCATTGTCACCACCAGACAGACAAGCACAGAAAAAAATGGGAGATAGAAAAGATGCAGCAGACTAGGAAGGAATACTGGTTGGCTAACAAAGAAACTAAGAGAGGAGTTGCAATAGCAAAGAACAAGGCATCAGAGGCACTCTACCAGCTTCTGTAAAGTGACTCAGTTGGCGGCACAAAGAAACTATATCAGGTTTCAAGACAAAGACAGAAAGATAAAGAAGACAGTTACACACCCATCACAAGGTCTACAGGACATCAAAGGCAGATGGAAGGAGTACTTCCAATAGTTTCTGAATGAATAAAACCCCACAGAAGCTCTAATGCCCTAGACATAGCCGATGATGAAAGAAGAGAAAGAGCCCATGACAGAAGAAGTAAGAACAGCACTAAGGAAAATGAGGGCAAGGAAAGTAGCAGGTTCAGATGAGGTCACAGCAGATATAATACAGATGTTGGGTGAGATAGGGGAGAAATGGCTCCTGAGGGTACTGATGGCAGCATGGAAAGAAGGGCATATCCCAGATGATTGGAGCATGAGCATACTAATGTCAGTATTCAAGAACAAAGGAGGCATTCACAACTGTGAGCAATAAAGAGGTATCAAACTGCTATCACACTGCATAAAACTTCCGGAGAGGGTGACTGATAAACGAATATGGACAGTAGTTGAAAGGAACTCGGGAGTTGAGCAGTTTGGATTCAGATAAAGATGCAGAACAACTGACCCTACATTTGCAGTGAGGCAGATAGCAGAGAAGAAGTTAGAGATGAGGGAAGAGTCCAACTGGACATTCATAGACTTGGAGAAAGCATATGTCAAAGTCCTAAGAAGGCTGATTTGGGCAGTCCTGCAGTAGTTCAAAGTCCCAGAGACACTGGTAGAATTACTGTAGGCTATGTCTAAGGACCCAGTGACTCAAGTACAAACAGTATTTGGTCTCACACAGAAGTTCCCTGTGGGAGTAGGTGTGCATCAGGATTCAGCTCTGAACCCACTGTTGCTCATACTGGAGCTGGACTACATTCGCAAACAGGTTGAAGGAGAAAGATCAACAAAAAGACATTGCAGGCAGACTCCAGACTCTGAACAATAATTTCCACAAAGGATAGTTAACTGGAATGCAAAACTGAAGACACATGGGATGAAACTGAGTACAGATAAGACAGCTGTAATTGCAGTAATTGGAGGAATTCAGAAGACGCTAAAAATTGAGATAGAAGTGTGGCAGGTTAACAACTTCAAGTATCTGGGAGGGGTGGTTGAAGAGAAGGAAAATCTAAATGATGAGACCAAAGCTAGAATCAGAGGAGCTGATGCCAACTGTCACAGAGTGTCAGAGGTTTGTATGGCAGAAGATTGCCAAAGAAGCTGAAAAGTAAGATGTACAAAACAGTGGTGCAACCAGTACTTCTGTATGGTACAGGAACTTGGGCAGTAAAGGCAAAGCAAATGAGGAAGCCAGAGGTGATGGAGATGAAATGTTTGAGATGGGTGGTAGGATGCACACGGTGGGACATATGAAGAAATGAAGACATAGGAGCAGAAACCAAAGTAGCTCCAATAGCAGAAAAAGTCAAAGAGAACAGATTATGGTGGTTTGGCCATATCTACAGAAAAGCAGAAGACAATTTGGCAAAGATTATTTGGGACAGTCAGGAAGAAGGCAAGAGGAAATAGTGACATCCAACAAAGTGGTTGATGGACTGTGCGAGAGAAGATCTGCGAAAGTCAGACATGACTATCGAAGAAGGTAGGAGAGTGGCATTAAATCAATTAGTATGCATCCCTTAAATGTTTGGTGTGAAAGATTGCCCTATCAAGGCTCCACCTGGACCACAGGGGGAGGTACTATAATACAAAGGGTCATATTTGAAGTACGCAGCTGAATAATCAACATATTATCCCAGCATCCTGGCAGTACTGATGACTCTCACATATAGCACACACAAGTTCACTGTATTACAACTTCCTGCATGGTAGAGTACTGCATGGACATCTAGTAGGTAAGTGTACACTGAATAACTTTGCCCCACCTTAGCAATTCCTCTATATAGTGAGTAAGGTTGCGACAATGTGAGGTATTGCCAGTTGTACCAGGAGATGTAGGGCAGTGGGTGTGTAACATATGCCAGCACAGCTAGTTGGAATTGTGTAAAGAATTATACGTCATTTGTACATCAAACTGATTTGTACAGATGCTTGTGCTGAAAAATGTATTTGTAAAGCTGCTTGTGTTAAGATGTACCAACAGTGTGTCCTGTTGGACAGAAAAAGAAGTACACTCATATGTCAGACTGTATTATAACAACTGAAATTAATATCGTAACAGAGACTACTGAGAGCGAAGAGAAGAGGTTACCTAATTTAGGCCATAAAGATTGTATCTTACATTTCTGATTACAGCCAGTGACAGAATGTCTGCACCAGAGAATGGTTTATCAGCTCCTGTAGGAAGAATGGAAGTGTGTTAGGATTTTATCACTTCCAAAAGCTGCCACATATCTTAGCAAAGCTCTATCTGTATGTATGGTAACAGATATGTGGTTGATTCTGGTTCATTTTCCAGTAATGGGTAGAATTGGAACCAGAAATCAGGTGACCAAATGTGTGTGATGTCATTCTGTAATCCATCAATAAAATGATGTTTTAATACTAGATGAGAATGAAGTCTCAGAACAGACTGTTTTTAGAACCTGACAAAGAAGGAACCCTCACCTACTTCATCTTGCCTTGCTCTAGTAAGTGAAGCAGGGTATAGTAATTCTCTGGATCAGTCAGGAAAATATAGTGAGGCTAGTTAAGTACTCTTTATCTATATAGGTGTGAATCTATTTATCTGTGTTATTTTAATATTCCCTGTGAGTGAAACTCTGGTGTTTATTGTAAACAGATATTCCGTAATTTCATATTCTTTTATTATTTGTTATTAAATATATTTAAACTTTCCATTGTGGCTGGTCATTTAGAGAATATTTAACCATTGAGAGTACTTGTATCTATTTGTTGACTCTGTGACCACTCCTGAAAGCCTTACTGCATTGGTCAAACACTATCATTGGTATTAATATTAATTTCACTCAGTATAATTGGGTACCATTGTAACAGCCTTAGAGTAGCTGGTTTTGGAGTGTCTGGTGGCAGTGTAACTACCTTATAGTCTGGGCAGAAGAGGGCATAGCTAATAAATCTGTGCCAGCCTTTCCCATGTGTGTGTGTTTGTGTGTGTGTGTGTGTGTGTGTGTGTGTGTGTGTGTGTGTGTGTGTGTGTGTGTGTGTGTGTGTGTGTGTGTGTGTGTGTGTGTGTGTGTGTGTGTGTGTGTGTGTGCGTGTGTGTGCGTGTCAGCTGCTTGAGGATACTAAGCACTGGTTTAGCAGAGAGATTGCTGGAAGATGTGGCTGGACACTCAGCTGAAGATTCATCTCTACAGCTGTGCCAGTGGGGAGTCTCACTGGGGCCCTGGAGAGAGAGAGAAATCCAGACCTCAGACTGAGTGTGTTCCCTGTGTGGTCTTAAGGGAAATTGTGCTTGATGCAGAGAGCTGCATCTGGAAATACTGTGTGCATCTATTTTTGTTCCAAGTGAATGGCCCACTCCAGTGTCAGTGGTGAGGATTCAGGATCCTTGATTGCTGGGTCAGAGAGGGAACATCACAAAGGTTTTAGTTACTAACCACACCATCTCCATGTGTCCATTCCCCATTATGTTTTTCAGTTGATGAAAGCTACCCACTTGAACCATGGCTAATGGCATCAGTCTATAACCCATGTGAAGCTGCAGAGGAGTGCTGTAACACTGCCCTGATTTAGAAACAAATAATCATTGAATGTCTGTTTAGACTTCTTAAAGCTTGTGTTCACTGTCTGGACAGTTCTGGAGGGGCCCCTTCAGTATAACCCTGCTATTGGGTATATAACGTTTATGGCTTGTTGCATTATGCATAACATAATTCAACACCAGTCTGGTGCTCGTCTGCCACAGTCATTGACCAATAGCAGTACTGCAACTCCATCTATCATTGTTCCACAAGGGATGATAGCAATGGTGGGCCAGCTAATGGTAGCAGCAAGGCACCCCTCAGCCAGGCTCCTCCACATACATGGAAGTGCAGACAAAGTGGCAGTGTCTAGTTCACAACCATGGGCCATGGCATTCACCAAATGACAGAATAGTCACAAATACTTGGTGCTAACTATGTTACTTCTGGGCTATGCTAAATAGGTTCATAGAGGTTCATAGATTAGTACTAGGTTAACTGCCCTTGCGAGCCATTTTTTAAGCCGAGCCAATTATTCCTTGTGAGACTCAAACCCTGCACCTTGTGTTTATAAGGCAAACACCTTAATCATTAGGCCACCCTCCCAACATGGGTGCATGGTTATCTTACACAGTGCACCAGACATTCCTGGACATCATAATAATACCCATTCATTAACCAGGCAGGCCCACTGGGCACACTGCCACTTTTCAGGAGTGACCCCAGGGTCAATGTTTGGTTAAGTAACTTGCTCAAAGTCATACAATAAACAAGTGAGCACTGAGGGAATCACACCCTGTATCACAGTGCAGAAATGTATAGTTACTATGGTCATAGATATCATCACTTGTGCAATGGTCAGTGTTCAGAGGCCAAAATGCTGGACATACCATTGGATGGGGTTGTAAAAGTGAGCAGGAATGAGAAGCAGTCTATAGAATTAGATGGTAGCCCTTCTCTGCAGATGCGAGCTTAAGAAGTAATGTAATAATATCATAACAGAGGATACTGGGAGAGAAGAGAAGAGGTTACTTCCGATTTTATTGCTTTTGCAAACTGGAACCTTTTTTAATGACATATTTCCCATTTCTGAAGTTTTCATTCTTTTCTTTTCATTTTCAACAATGGAGGTAGGTGCAAATATTTTCACTTCTCATCACAGATATTATGCACTGGGGTAGGTTTGCTTCAGGTGTTTTGTTGCTTGGTGCATTTTCTCCTGATAATTTTTCAGGTTGGTATTGTATGAGATATGTATTCCGATATGGGTGATTGTGAGTGAGTGTCACATTTGTATTGTGTCATACAAAACGTCATCTAATGGTAGTGTTGGGAATGGTCCCATAGAGAGGGAATAAGTGCTGCTATTTGAACTTTATACTGAAGTGTGACCTACACCTTGACTGAAAGGACCTACCATGGTTTATGAAAGTCCAACACCACCTAACAGGCCGATTTCTGAAGGAATCCACATCCAAGGATGCAGTGCTTTCTTGGGGCACTTGTGCTACACAGCCTCCATGCCCACCATGCTTGCTGTCCCACCATCAACCATGTCCACCACTATTAGCAATGTGTTCCCGGTAAGTCATCCATTAGTTTGCAGATAGAGGCTGACATGGCAACAGTGTGAGTAATGACACTGTGCATGGGGATCATCTTGGCATTGTCCCCGCTCTCCACTCTTCCATGTATTAGTGGATTTCTTTACATATAGACTACAGAAGTCTATCCATCCCTACTTGACTTTTAGTGGTAGTAGCCTCTGCCTGAACAATTTTGTGAGATATGTGTCATTGTGCAAAGAAGACCTTACATGCCTCTGGAACCAACTGTGATTAGTGTCTTTAGCTGGCAATCTCCAGCATTGTCATGTCTTCCTGCAGAGGTTCAACATGTCACAAGAAGGAAGTGTTGAGCTATGAAGGGATTGGCATTTCATCATGATGCACTATGAGAGTCTGTGTCACTAATTATGGAGTTATCAACCTGGTTCAGGGTTGAAGACCCTGCCAGTACACTGCGACTGTGTGATAATATATCTGGGCTGTGTTATGAGTATGAGACTAATGAGATCATCATCAGCAGCCATCCTACTGTCAGCATTGGACTGCTGTGGTACACCATAGCCTATCATTGATGTTTGCTATTGTGGCATTTCTATAGCGGTATTTCAATACTTGTCAATAACATCCTCAACAAGTATTAGTACAGGTAGAAATGGTGGAAACCCATATGTACCATAAGATTTATTGTCTTATACTGCTACTGTTGTTAACACCAATGTACTTGATGGAGAAATATTTCAAATGTATAGGCAGTCATTCATTGTATTAGTGAATAAATCATAGGAGGTTGCTAGGCTAATAGCCCTAAGGCCCTTAATAAAAATTGCTAGACTGACTCTAATCAAAATATAAATTGTAAATGTATCAAAAAACAGAAAATTATGAAGATTATTTAAGTATATTTTATGAATGCAAATAATACATTTATTAAAATTGGCAATGTGTGTAAAGGAAATATAAGATGGGTGACATTCATAGTAATTAAGCATGTGCTTAGAAAATATCCAAGCAAGCATCATCATCTATTGATAAAAAGACAGTTCCTACAAGGGCTGGAATATGCACATATATGGTCTATCAAAAAGCAGTGTCAGAGACATGGCCAGGATGCTGAAGAGATAGGATCTCTCAGCTCTGCTGTTCTTGAAATATTCCTGACAGGAAATTTTATTCATAAGTTATTGTTTTTTTTTTTACTAGCAGTTTATTATTTAAGTCTTTCTCTGTGGTAACATATAAAAATTATTGAGAATTTCATACTATTTCCTGTCAAAAAAGCAACTGGAAGATCACTTTATATTCAAACAAGATAAGTCATAGCAAAGCAAACTCTTGTGACAATTTTTCAGGAAAGGAACTTCAGATGCTTTTATCCAATATCCAGGAACCTTCACTAAAAATAGATAAAATTGACTCTAAATTTGAAAACTACATGGATAAAAGCAAAAAAAAAATTGGAATTACTTCATGAAGCACTCACCCAGCAAAAACGTCTAATCTCTGGAATAGAAGAATCCTTAAATGATATGGGTGAAAGACTTTTGGAAGGTGAAAATAACTCTGAATATTTGTTAAAACAGAATGCTTTACTACTGACCAAGTTGGATGATTTAGAGAACAGATCTCACAGAAACAATATTAGAATTTTTGGTCTTCCAGAAAAAATTGAAGGAGACAATATGATGAGTTTTCTAACTTCATGGCTACCTAATGTGCTTGAACTGTCTGAAGGAATGTCTTATGTAATAGAAAGAACACACAGATCTCTTACTGCATCTTCTTCCAACAGAAATTCTCCTTCTAGATCAGTTATAGTGAGGTTTTTTCATCACTTGATAAAGATTTGATTTTGAAGCCAGCCTGGTCAAAGTCACATATTAAAATAGTTGTAAAAATAATCCAGTTTAATAATTACTATTCCTCCACAGTAATTTCCAAAAGAAAGGAGTTTCTTCCCATCATAAAAGAATTGAAGAAAAAATAGATCAAAGTTCACCTGCTTTTCCCAGCCAGACTTAAAATATTTCAACCTACGAAATAAAAACCTTCGAAGACCTGAAATCTGCACTTTCCTTCCTTAAAAATAAAAAAAAGTTATTGACCAAGCTGAAGAAATGGAGTGGAGCAACAGTTCATTGAAAAGACTGGCTGAAAACAATAGTTGGAAAATACAAGAGAAGAAGATGAAACTGAAAGAAAAATGACTAACTAACTGCATATAATAATATCTTTTTTGCATACTTATCATTTTTTTATTCTTCTTGACGTCTACATATATTCTTCACCACACTAAATATTACATTGAATTACTCTTCACTCTTCATATTCCTGCAAATACAAGGTAATTCCTTTTTTTAATGCTACGTTATTTCAAGTTTATTATTATTTAAGGTTTCCATAATTATGCCTTAAGGTACAGTATTTGGATTTGAGAGGGCAGAAAGCAGTTTCACACTTCATACTGTTAATACTTGCATTGCAATAATGTAAATTGCCATGTGGAAATGTGATAATGTTCTTTTCATAATGTCTCCTTATATATTTAAATAATAATACTATCTTTGTTTTTTTCTCCCCTTCTCAGCCTCTTATTAAGGCACTATTCTATTCTATTTGCTTTTTTATAGATATGTCTCTGATTTAGTTCAACTGTTAACATGTGACATGCTCCATGCTTTAGCTTTCTTGTTTCCTTTGGTCTCTTTGGTTGCTGTTCATGGATGTATTTAACAGGCTTAGTACATTCAATCCAAACCAGTGGAATCTTCTGATTGTAATTGATCTCTCCTAGACATGATATAGACTTTGGATATTTGGATGGTTCCAGTTTGACATTTTGGATAAGGTGTTTTTTTTTTTGTTTCTCTTTTACCTCAAATATGAGTAAAGAAGGAATTACTTGCTCTTGTCATAGGGTTAAAAGTTAGTAGTCTTTTGGATAGTGTGGTACATTGGTGTATTCTACGTAATATAGGGTTGGCTGACACTGTTTTTTGAGCAGTGATGAGGAGTTGTGGCAATTTGCCATGGTTATATTGATTTGTTTGTTTTGGCTGTTGAAGTTATGGTGAGTGCTGGGTTTCATCATGGGAGCGATGGATAGATAAACTTGGGATTTGCTTTGTATTTGTTTTAAGTTAGCTTTTTGTAGCCCGACAGAGATGCAGAGTAGCTATGTGTTTCAGATGATTCTTTCTGCACTTTGGCAGAGATGACGGCATTAGTGTTTACTGTCAGTTCAGGGCTCTATGTGAGATGACAAAATATAATTTTTTGTTTCTTTTGAGTTTGTGTGACTTTCGAAGCTGAACAGCAATGATAAGGTAACTTTTTGAGCTTAGAGGAATCTAACTGAACACTAAAATAAAGGCTCAAGCTGTCTTTTTGTCTTTCAACCAATTCTGACTCCCCCCCCCCTAAGAATCAAAAGTTTATTCCAGTTTCCTGAATCAAATAATAATGTCGTCTAGTGGGGATGTGTCATTAAGTGCCTTGTGCTTTGTGATTTAGTGTAACTGATAAGGAAACACTGCAATGAAATACTGCGATGTCTTGGGACAAAATTTCTTGTTTAATCATTTGTAGGAGTAGTATCTCAGTGTTCTTTTAAAACATCAGGAATCTGAGCTATTTAACTATATATTCTTTAAGAAATATTTCAAATACATTAACATATCTTTAATGATATATATATATATATATATATGGTCATATTTCAGAAGCACAAACATCATAAGCCTGAAAATCCTGAAACCATATATATATATATATATATATATATATATATATATATATATATATATATATATATATATATATATGGCTCACAGGGAATACATTTCATGGTGGAAAAAGCTCAGTATGTACTTGAACTGTTTTGTTGCAAATCTATTACTGGAAAATATTTCATGCTTTGAGATAGTATACATGCCATTTTGAAAGAATAATCTATGCACTGAACTCTGCATTTTACTTATTGTAGATAGTGAAAGCAAAAACTTTGCCGAAATGTAGATCACAAGAATATATAAGAGATATTATAACAGAATTCAATTTCAACCCAGAAGCTGTTTTGATTTGTAAAGAAGCGTGATGTGTGGATTATTTGCAAACAACTGTTTTAGAGCATGTTATGTGAATGGCATTGACAGAAAAAATTATACAAATGTTAAAAATATAAAAAGTATTATTATTTTAAGTGTAAAACTGTAGTCACATCTGATCTTAATTTAGATAGCAACAAGGTGATTTTATGTCCTAACCTTTAATTAAAGCTGAATGTCCGGTATTTATTGAGTTGTGCATATATCTGTCTTTTATACTTCTTGGTTGGTAGCAGTGAAATTATTGTGGGAATAACATATTTACTACTACTGGATGATACACTGAATTATTATTATTATTTAAAACCAAAATTATTTATTCATTATGCTATTATAATGGTTTAATCCTAATGGGCAAAGTCAATCTAGTATCCAGCTATCTTGGGTTATCTAGCTTAGTTAATAAGCACTGTTTATTTCACTATTAGTCAAATAAATATATATGTTAGCTGTAGATGCACTTCAAGCTTCCACTTTCTGTTCTTGTACTAAGAAACATTCTTAAGCTTTTCATACTTCGCTCTATCTTTATATACTGAATATATTGACTTCACCCCCTTTTTTTTATTCTTAAGACAAGAGGTACAATATTATGGTTACATGTGTCAAGGACATTTGCCTTCCAATATCATTACTACTGTTCTGAGCCTGCTATATATGTTAGGATCATGATGGGTTACTGTTAAAATACTTAAAAATACCTTTTTAAGGTGCTAATAATATTGTAGGTCTTTGCAATTTCTGCCTCTTAGTTACTGTATGTTCCCTCACTTTTTAAGATGTTGTACTTCTCTGGTATACGTTAGAATATGTGTTATCATTCAAAGATGGCTGCCGTTCTGTGAACACTGCTAATCTACAGCTCTTCAATTACTCAGAGAAAAAATTAACTCAGAGGAATTACCTAGACCTATACAATAACAATTTTCTGAAACTACAAATCTACTTAACATCCAGAAACCCAGAAGGGGTGAATGAGCTTGGAGAAACACCAAATCCATCAAGATTATAACTGATTACCTGGAACTGAAGAAAGACTCAGAGATAGAAGCCGTGTGCTCAGAACACTCTACTCTACTCATACACACCCATTCAAAAACCAAGAAGTTACTACTTTCACAAAATGTCAAAGGAAGATAAAAATATGGACATTACAACAACAAAAACTAAACTGCCAGATCTTTTATCTCCTGAGAAAGATTTAAACTCTAAAAGACAGAAAACAATAAAGCAACAGGATACTGTAAAGTCAGGGGTTAAAAATAAAACAGATCAACTAGCAAACTTGGAAGACATTAAAGCAGCTTTATTACCTATACAAGATGCCATAAAAGATTTATCTACTCAAGTGCAATCCTTTGGTACTTCCTTCAATCAAACCCTGGAAAGAATGGACAAAACTGAAGCCAAAATTATGGAGAATGAGGACAAAATAGCCCTACTAGCTAAAAAATCTGATACACATGAAGCAGACATTGAAACAATCCAAACTAACATTATTGATCTTGAGGCAAGATCTAGAAGAAATAACAAAATCATCAGAGGTATACTGGAAAATGTACAACATAATGAATTGATCCCATCTATCATCCAAATATTTGCATCACTACTTAAAGTCCCAAAAACTGCACATCAAATAACACTAGAAAGAGCACAGAGAGCCCTGAGAGAATCTCAAGCCTCTAATATCCCAAGACCTGTCTATGCCAAACTTCTCAATTTTCAAGATGTGAATAAAATACTAATAACAGCAAAGAAAAATGGAGGTCCATTAATATGGAATAACAACAGAATATCTCTAGCCCAGGACCTGCCCCTGCAAATTAGACAAAACAGACAGCTTTTATCTCCTTATTGCAAATTCCTGATAGATAAAAAGCTAAAATTTCAAATGAAGTACCCAAATACCTTAGTATTCTCAGTCGATGGGATCAAGTATTCAGTTACTAGCAAGAGTGAAGCAAAATCTACCTTCATGTCTGTGTTTAAATCCAATCCTGCCATCGAGATCTAGCTTTAAGTTCCGATCCGATTTGCTGAACCACTGAGGTCGGATTCATCTCCCACCAACAGCCGAGGTCTTATTTTACCTATATCTGGTGTTTACCCTGCCTAGGCCGTGCTTTAGGACTGGCACAAACTATTTTCCCATTCAACAAAAAGCGCGAGACCCGAAACAGGAAGTACATGATCTGCGCATCACACTGGCATTGCACGAGTGGAACCAAAAATGGAAGTACAGCTTGAGTGGTCGTCTTCAAGATGTGGCGCTTCAGGAAGTCCGCCGAAAATCTGAGTCCCCCTTCGAGAAGCTAAACAACCTACCTGGCTGTCTGAAGATCGGAGGGAAGTCTAAAGGAACTGTAACTAAAGAAAAAGCATTATATAGTTACATAAACATTAAATACACCTCTAACAACACTATACAACACTCCCCTTGCCCGATAATAGCAAATATTATTCTGTAAAATCACTATTTTATACATATAAGTCTACAACAGCTTTCATGAGGGAAATGTGGATAATATCTATATATATATGTATGCCACTCTATATATTTTTATATTTTTCTTTTTATGTTATCTTTTTTTTTAAAAAAAAAAAAAAAAAAAAAAAAACAGGAATTACAGTAACAGCCCAGAAGTAGTGATTGTAATACTAGCTGTAATAATGAAGCTCTCCAATGCTGCCCCAGAAAGTGCAGTTTCGTTTTTATCCTACAGTACATAGGGCTTTTACCTAGAGCTTCGTGAATACCCCCCAGATAAAGGAAATTTGGCTTACATATTAAAAAAAAAAAAAAAAAAAATGTAATCATTATACTTATCTGCAGATCACTAGCAAATTGACAATGAATAAAAAACGGAGCTCACACACAAGCTCATACACACACTCATACACACAAATACGAGCACACAAGCAGATGACTGAGCTTCTACTATACTTAGTGCCACTAACCTACATGCCATAATCAGGCAGAACTACGGGAAAGGAACACTTAGATGGTGTAGGGTCCCAAGAACATTTTACACAGCCCACCTACTGGCTTAACAAATTGCATAATAAGCTAGTACATAGTATCCTTATTATGAACATATAAAATAAATCATTATGTTTATGTTTTATGTTTTATAATCTGTACTAAAAATCTTGTTCTGTTTGCTAACAGTATTATGATCAGACTGTAGGCATCTGTAACCCCAATCTAACTCAATATTCACCTCCGAGGTAGAAAAGAGTGTGATATTACTGAATGAATAATTAATATGTGCCATTTTTCTGTTACTCTATTGGAATTGCTTCCATACAGTCAGGAATAATCTAACATTTGGAATTATAGATGGAAACTGCCTATCACTACATTATAACTGCAGTTTACAATGAACTACAAACAGGAAGGGACTCACTATTTGCATGTTAAACTAACGAAAGCTATAAATAACACAAAACTTGAGGCTCACAATTGTGGAAAAGCTCTTAAGCTGCTTTACTTTAACAAATAACTGAATGCTAACTACTAGTTGTTATAACCTTTTTGTGTTTGACAGGTGCTCCAACGAAATGCCTAACTATATATGTCTATGTTATACATATATATATATATATATATATATATATATATATATATATATATATATTGTTTTCTCCAGGACTAAGTAAAGATCCTATAGACTCCAATACATAAAGAACACCAAATATATGATAGAGAACAATCACCATAAGACCTTATTAACACAAAGCCATTCAATGATAAAAGCCTCAGGACAATAATAGTAAAATGATGGACTCTAGGACTCGGACTTCACTTGAAGCCCAAAACTTGAACACCTCATCTAAGTAAGATAAGGTACAGACAGAGATATAAAAATCTGGCCTAGAGAAGATAGAAACACATACAAAATAAGACTAGACAAGGAAGATATATCCATAATGTATATAGTTATAGAACTATTTAGAGATAATAATCTATAGTTTGAAATCTATCAAATAGTTTTAGTGCTTAATGGAATAAACTGATGCTCCCTATATTAAGTTATATCCAGGAATGGTGTAAAGAATTATTCAAACTTTGACATCCCACAAATAAATAAACCTAGCAAGAAGAGACGTAGATCACAATAGCAGTGTGTGCTAGGGAATGAGTGGGATAGGCTTTGTACAAATAATTTTAGGTTATACAGGACCAGTAAGTCTCCTTTACCTCCCATACGCTAATAAGCAAAGTTTTTTCTTACTACTAATACAAAACAAGACAACACCAAATCTTTGTAAGGTCCTGTTAAATTCCTGGTCCAGGAGAATAGTGGGTAGGCACAGGGGAGGCGGAATTAAAGAATGCTTCCATAACATACTTTTGACAAATAATCTACTTAAACCATTATATACACACATATTCCAACACTACTTAAACAACTTAACAGATTTATGAATGTGGGAAATAGATTCATGGAACATTAAAGGGCTCCAGAACATAAAAAAAAGGAAACTCTTTCTTCATCTATGTCTGCAGGCTAAGGCTAGCTTTATACTACTTCAGGAAACTCATTTAACCAATGACCAATGGTTAGAAATAAAAAAGAAAAAATGGATAAGAGAAATAATAGCCTCTGAAGGTAAAACAAATAGTGCGGGTGTAGCAATAATCATTAAAGATCATTATCAAGACAAAATCATAGATTCCAAAATAGATAACGAAGGGAGATGGTGTTACATAATTATTTCAACTCCCATTTATGATAAGCCTATTATAATTCTTAATATATATGCACCATGCAACAATCAACATTCCTTCTTTGCTTCACTATATCCTATATCAAATCAATATAACAACCACTACATAATCATTGGGGGGGATTGGAACGCCTACCAAAACCCAAAACAGGATAAATCAAGCCCACAAAGATCATCCAATAATCAACCAACGTTAGCACTAAGTGAACTTAAATATGACTTTAAATTATACGATCCCTTTAAACATGGTAATAAAACAAATTCCGTAAACAACTTTACATTTTACTCTAAATGTCATAAAATGTGGTCAAGAATTGACTTCTTTATAATTTCAGAAGAGCTAATATATCTTGACCCCACAGTATCTATACATCCCCGCTATCTATCTGACCACTCTAAAATTACCCTAAACATCAGTAAAGATAACAGAAATAACACACCTTACCGGGGATACAACTGGTCCTTAAACCCCAACCTTTTAAATAAAAAAGAAATTGTCCAAGAAATCCAGGATATACTTAAATCCTCACTAGTTAAGGTAGTACAACAGCAATACCCCCCTGATATTGAATGGGCGGCATCTAAAGCCCAAATAATAGGCATCTTTCTTCAAAAATCTGCGTACTATAAAAAAATCCAAATTAGAGGAACAGATATTAGAGGATAAAATCAAATCACTAGAACAGGATTTAATGAAAAACCACAACACGCAAACTGAAACAGAATTACTGAAATGCCAGAAAGACCTTTTCCTGACTCAAAATAATAATTTATCATTCCATGAAACTAAAATACTTGCAAAATATACCAATCATATACAAACGCCATCTCGGACACTAGCAAGAATCATTAATCAGTTGAGGTCACCCTTTCATATTCCTGAAATATCATTTAAGAATAAAACCTTCACAAAAACTGAAGATATTATCAAAGTTTTTGAATTGATATACTCACAAATTTATGGAGAACAAAAAAACTCACTCTTAAATGAAAATTATAGTGAATTCCTACAAAATCTTAACTTTCCAAAGATTGATGAGAAATTACAGAAAGATCTAATAAAACCAATATCCACTAAAGAAATAATATCAACAATTAAAAAACTAAAACTACACAAATCTCCTGGCCCAGATGGTCTTACCGCGGAATTTTACAAAACATTCTGCAATATGACCGCACAAATTCTATCGCACATATTAAATTACATAATAAATAATGAATTGAATGATCCTCATTTTAATGCATCCAAAACAATTCTCATACCTAAAGAAAAGACGGATCTTCAGAACCCAGACAACTATAGACCTATATCACTCCTAAACATTGATACAAAAATTCTGACATCTATTTTGGCCAATAGACTGAAGAAAATATCTAATATAATTATATCTAATGAACAAGCTGGCTTTTTAACATCTAGACAACCCAGTGATAATACTTTAACACTACACACATTAATATCATATGCTAATCAAAATAATCTAAACATATATGCACTCATTATAGATGCCCAGAAGGCCTTCGATAGAGTCAACATAAACTTTTTATTTCAGATCTTACCCTACTTTAATATACCCCAAGAATTTATCCTAACACTAAAAACACTTTACAAAAACCCATATACAACATTATATATAAATAAAAGGTGGTCTAACAGAATCCAAATCAGAAATGGAACCCGACAAGGATGTCCTCTATCTCCTCTACTATTTAACATATATCTAGAACCCCTATTCTTAAACATCAAACAAAATATATATCACAATGCCCCAATAATTTATGGCACAAGAATAACTATGTCAGCCTTTGTCGATGACCTTAACATATATTGTACAACACCAATCTCAGACACCAAAAAAATACTATCTGCTATTGAGGATTTTGCAGTAATATCAAATTATAAAATAAACCTTAAAAAAACTAACATTTTTTCTTTAAGAACTCCGAAACCTTTCTCACTCTTACCATTGATAGGACAATTAAAATCTGAGGAAAAGATCAAATATTTAGGAATTACATTTTCTACAGATAATAAAAACTTCTATCTTAATAATATTAAACAAAATTGGGAACACATTTTATGTGACCTAAAGAGATGGGGAAATCTGAAATTACCACCACTAGCAAAAGTTTCGATCACTAAAATGAATATCTTGCCCAGACTACTATACATTTTTATGTCTTCACAGTTGATAATACCCAAAAAATTTTTTAAACAAATGCAAACTGAACTCGCTAAATTTATATGGGAACCAAAAAAAAGTAGAATATCATATGATAAACTGATGACCCCAAAAAACAAAGGTGGTTTAGACCTACCTAACTTCGAAAACTACTAACTAATCATAAATGCCAACAGAACACTAAGAATTGCAAATTATGACACACAAAGTAACAACTGGTCCCCACACTGGCTAAGACTATGTTTTAAACACATTGAATGCCTGAATATAAATCCCAAAGCACTACCCTTTTTAAACAGAGACATCTATAAAACATATAATTTAATGGAACCTATCAGAAACTATATAACATTAATGCAAAATCTTTTCAGATCAGTAAATCTCCTCCATCACATGATGACCCTACAACCCTTCCACAAAAATCCCAACTTGAAAATTAATAATCAGCTAATAGACCTGAAAAAATTCCCACTCATAATTAACTTAACATTACAAGATATTTATCCATATTTAAACTCCTCCGCCCATGAACTAAGACATCAACTGAGCCTTCCTAAATCATATCTACTGATCTTGAGGCAGATTAAGGAAATCTCTACAAGCTACTTCCAAAATATAACTATTAATAAAGATGATTTGATGAAATGCATCTCACTAAATCAAGCCCTTCTAAGAAGTAGCAAATTTATAACATATTCATACAAATTGATAAAAGACATCAAATATCAAGATCATCTATTACTGTCTAATTATTGGGAAAAAAAAATACCATCGATCGATGATAATAAAATAACACAAGCATTCAATCTAACGGTACAATCCGTCTCCCTCCAAAAATTAACATTTACCCAACTTATGATATTCAATAATGCATACTATACACGCCTTAGCTTGCATAAATTCAACCCAAAAAACTCTCCCAAATGCCCACATTGTGTAGATGAAACTGCTGACCTTTTGCATATGTTCTGGAGCTGCAAATGTATATTTAAACTGTGGAACTCTCTGAAACTACAACTACAAAAGATGGGATACCAGTCATCAACACTCACTTGGGAATTTACAATATTACATATCCCCCCAACTAACCTATCCAAAAACCAAATAGTCATCCTCATCAATATTTTTCTACTAATGAAACTCTACATAGCTACTAACTAGTTGACCCCATCCAAAACTTCTTGGGAAGATTTTAAGATCCTAGCAATAAAACATATATTAGCCCACAAATCTATAATACACAAACAAAACAAAAATCCCTCCAGCCTGAAATCATGGGAACAAATGTTCAATATTATACTGGCATAAAACATTGAATCTGAAACAAGCCTTTAATATACGCAACAAAAAAACATAACATTATTTGGAACTATACTACTTTAAATTACGAACCCTGGAGAAAACAATCTCATCATTTACTTTTAAGAGAGAATATGGAAGCATTCATGTAAATAATGTAAATACGTTTTAAGAATACTGCTTTGAATACTGTATGAACAACACCTGTGTTTTTCTTTTCTTTTCTTTTCTTGTAAATATTTTGGAATGGAAAAAGAAAACAATAAAAAAAATATTATTGAAAAAAAAAAAAAAAAAAAAAAAAGAATATGTGTTATCAAAAATAAAATATTACAAATGGAAACAGAAGCCTGTAATAATGATGTCATTCTTGTATATCACCTAAACTCACTATTATAACCTTACAGATGTTTGCTCTAGCTAAAGAAGGATTACACTGCAGGGTTCACCTTTGTATTGCATTGTACTTACAGGGATGTCTTGTATTGATGACATGTTGGAGAGATGCTCTCACACAACTATTTCCTATCGACTATAAAGAATGCTCAGAGTAATAGTGATACCTGTTTTGTATACATTACTGTATTCTCATGTTATGACTGGAACTTGAAATTCCACAAACCCAAACATGGTGTTCTCACTGGGATGAACTGTTGACCTTCCTGCAGTCATTGTTACTAAAAATGCCCTGCTACCTTTCTGCCTTACCAGCAGACATCCCTAAAACATATGTAATTAATTTGTTCTCTTTGAATACACAATAAACCTTGCTTTTTATAGATAAATCATACTGATTGTATGCCAGTATCTAATACCCTTTGTTTCTATGTAATGCCATTTTAAACATTTTATTGACAGGTCTTTTGCTATTTATTTTTCTAACTACCAGGTTATACCTCATACCATGCTTTTCGCCCCCAAAACCTGGACATAAAAGGAGGGGGAGTATCAATATTCGTCAAAGATACCCACACCTCCAGGTTGGTGGCACAGCATGAAGCATCAGAGACTATCCATGTGCAACTAACTGTGGGTAAAACTGCCTTCCAGTTTATAGCCTGCTACAGACCACCCTCCCAAACACAGGAACCACACTTAGCCTTCCTGAGAATACTGGAAAATATGAAGGTCTCCCCAAACACCATTATATTGGGCGACTTCAACTACCCAAACATAGACTGGGAGCATTACTCTAGCTCCAACACCCTAGCCCAAAGGTTCCTAGAATTTATAAACTCAAATGCTATGGAACAACTTGTTACCACTCCCACAAGAGGGGAAAACATACTGGACCTGATCATCACCAACATGGGGACACTATGCTCCAGACCAGAAGTGTATCCCTCACTGGTAAGATCAGACCATAAACTAATCTCACTGGATATTCACATCCCGACCCCACCCCCTGCCCAGAAAACCACAGTGAAAAACTTCTCTAAAGCAAATTTCACACGCCTCAAAATCGAGGCGAAATCCTTCAAAGCCCCCGGGCCTGTGGAAAATACGGCCCAGACTGCAGAATCCTTTATAAACACATTCTATGAACACCTTCAGGAATGCATGGATCATGCAATCCCAAATAAAACCAAGACCCAATCCTCCAAAGGCAGATGTCCTGTCTGGTGGACCCCAGCCATAAACAATGTCCTGTCTGGTGGACCCCAGCCATAAACAAACTATACAATAGAAGGAGGAAGCTACTACATGATAGAGCAAAATCCCAAAAAAAGAAGGCATCTCTGATCAGTATTAGCAAAAAACTACGGGCACTCATAAAATCATCTAAGGCCAGCTTCGAGAGAAAAACTGCACAGGACACTAAGGATAATCACAAGGCTTTCTTTAGTTATGTTAGGAACCTGGGTGGGAATTCCCAGATGTGCTCAGAATTAGTCCAAAATGACAAAAAATACACTGAGCCCACAGACATTGCCAACATCCTAGCTGACAGGTTCAGTGCAAACTTCTCCCACCAAAAGGGCAAATATCTATCCCAACAGATTGCTGCCCCCTGACATCTCTGATGCTCAGGTAAGAGCCACCCTCTCCAAAGCAAAAAACACAGCATCAATGGGACCAGATGGTGTCCCGGTCCGTCCTACATGAACTCCAAGAAGAGCTAAACCCAAACATAAAACTACTGTTAAATCTTAGCCTTACTACAGGATATGTACCCAAAGAGTGACGTACAGCAACAGTGGTCCCTCTCCACAAAGGTGGTGCCTCAACGGATCCTGGAAACTATTGCCCCATAAGCCTGACTAGCTTGGTCTGCAAAGCTATGGAAAGGATCGTCATGGACCTCATAAATAAAGATATTGGGGACCTACAGACACTGGATCCTACCCAGTTTGGCTTTGTTAAGGGCAGATCCTGCCTCTTAAACCTGGTCAATTTCTTTGAAACAGTCATCAAGGCCATTGACGAGGGGAAGGTGGTCCACACAGCCTACCTGGACCTCGCAAAAGCCTTCGATACAATACCCCACTCGGGCATTATAGATAAGCTCACCAGCTTAAATATAAACCCCTATGTCACTAGATGGGTTGCAAACTGGCTCAAGGACAGAACCCACATGGTTAGAATTGCTGGAGCCATGTCAGACTCCAAACCAGTTACAAGTGGCATCCCACAAGGCTCAGTCCTGGGACCTCTCTTGTTCAGTATATATTTCTCGGCGGTACAGGCCAACACGCAAGGACTGTGGCTGACCATGTTCACAGATGACTGCAAACTGGGCGCCATAATCAACTCTCCAGCCGACACAAGCATCCTCCAAAAGGGCCTCATAGAAACAGACAACTGGTTCCAGAGCCATGGCCTCAAGCTAAACGCCAAAAAGTGTATAGTCATCCCCTTTGGCAAAAACAAAGTGCCCACAAATTACCACATAGGTGGTAATCCATTAAGTACAGAAGAAGTCATTAGGGACCTGGGGACCCAAGTTGATAGCAATCTCTCATTTGACAACCACGTGGCCAAAGTGGTTAGAAAAACATTTTATATAGCCCACCTAATCATGAAGGGATTCACATCTAGATCAGGGGAGGTCATTGTGCCTCTTTACTCATCCCTCATCAGGCCCATAATTGAGTACAATGCCCCTTTTGGGATGTACCTTACCAGACACCTGCAGCAACTGGAAAGACCCCAAATGTACCTCACCAAGGGGATCAAAGGGCTCAAACAGATGCCATATGCTGCCCGGTTAAAGAAACTCCAGCTCTACTCAGTGGCATACCACCTGCTCAGAGGTGATCTGTGCCTGACTTATAAAGCCATGTCCAACCTGGAATTAATGGACATGCTGTACCTCAGAAAATCCAAATCCCATCGAGCTACGGGCTCGAGAGACTTGAACCTCAGCACTGAAATAAATAGGACATGCTGGAGGGACAGATTCATAACCCAGAGGCTCCCTTCACTCTGGAATAAAATCCCAGTCCAGGTTAGGCAGAGTCCCACATTGACTCTCTTCAAGAGGAATCTTGATGAGTGGATGGGAGATTATAGGTTTACCCCGGCTATCACTTCTGTGTCACTGTTAGACAGAGGCACAGTATACTAACCTCAAAAAAAGGCATAGCAAAATTAATTTAAAATGGGTGGTGAAAGCCAAACACACTCTGGCTAGGCTTATAAATGCCCTAGGGCAGATAGCCTAGTATGAACCTATGAACCTATGAAGAGTTGCAGGGGAGAATAAGGGGAAAAAAGAGATGAAAAGGGAAGAAAAAAAAGGAAAAAGACAGAAGGAGAAAAGAAAAACAGAAAACCAATGTCTGCCTTGCAGGGTACTTAGATTGCTGATTATTCATTCATCAGTTCTTCAGTCAAATACCTTGTTCGATTTTTGAAATATTCTTAAACAAACCTTTTCCCAATGGTAAGCAATTATATTCATTTATCAAGATTATTATTTTTCTAAATCATATATCTTTAGATTATATAAACTCATAAAGCTTTGAAATACTTAGATCGGTTAGGCACACCCTTGAAATGATTATAATTGTAGATATTTTTCAGTGCTGCATTTATGTAACACAGAGTACTACTTGTACCTTGCAGCAGTATTATTTCTAGTAATTGCTGTGAGACTCAAAGCTATTTTTCTAATATTTCTGACCTAACAGATCAACATCGCATTAATGTGAAATAATATCACTTTAGTCACTGTATAAGTTTGCATGTATAAACCCATTTGTAATTGTGTAAGAAATGACTTATATGCCTTTCCTTCCTTTTTTTTTTAGTATTCAAAATTTTACTACTCAGGTTAATTAATCTCATTAGTTTATGCTTACCACTAATTAACACAATATTTGATTCATTGTTTATTATTATAAAGCTTGTTGCAGCTATAGTATTCAATATAGTCATATTTATGTTCTTATTACTTAACTAGAACAATATAATTCATATACTTTACTCAAACACCTACTTAATAACTTTATAACTGGCTATACCTAGTATGAGTTAATACTTATATGTCCCAATCTGTTCCTATTTTGATAGAGTTTAGTTAATTATGAGAGTTACTTAACTATAAGCAATATAGCATATAGTAACACAAATTTTACTTAAATATATTAAGTCAAAATTCAGAACTTGAATGGTGGAGTTGAGTTATCTCTGCTTTTTTTGAGGGATAGCATTGCTGGGACAGATATTCTGTCTATGTCTGAAGTTGTTTACTCCATTAGTGGTTGGGTTGTTAGAATGTTATTATTTTTTTCAATTTTTGTTATAATCATTTTTAATCTGGTGTCTACATTTAGTATCTGTTTATATTCAAAATATTAATCTACAATATATTCTTCTCAATTTATAATAATTTTTCTACTGGTACATATAAAATTCTTCAGTATATACTACAGATATTCAAATATGGAATAACTCTGGATTTAAAAAGATGACAAGTTTAAAATATCTATCAGTAAATATAAATGGAATGAATAATGGTAATAAGAGAGTTAGTTTTAATAAATATTTAAAATTATTCTCACCACAAATTGTTTTTGTTCAAGAAACTCATCTTATAACAAAGGAAGTTATAAGAATTAATAACAAACAATATACAGTTATAGCTCTCATTTTTCACAATGGAACAACTCATTACCTTTACCACATATCTTAGACACTTATAATGATGATAAGGGTATGTTTTGATACCAGAACTTTATAAATTGATGCTGAAAATTGCTTTAAATATTCTTCTACATGTTTTTCATTTAACTAAAGGTTTAAAAATAATCCTTCCATCATGGAAGTATACACTCATTTCCCCCATTTTAAAATCTGATAAGGACCCAACAGAATGTATATCCTATAGACCTATTTCATTGTTAAACATGACTATAAATTATTAATGTCCATTGTAGCAAATAGAATTCAACAATTTTACCCCACTTAATCAATAGTGATCAAACTGGCTTCATAAAGAATAGGAATACCTATGATAATATTAAAAGAATTTTATCCACCATTGACTATACTAATAATACAAAGGAACAGTTAACATTAGTAAGTTTAGATATTAATTGTGCTTTTGATACAGTCAGTTGAGATTATCTTCTCCTGGTACAACAAGAATGTAATTTTCCTACAAATTTTCAACAACTTATCAATAAACTATGAAAAATCACTAGTCTATATAAAAATTGGTTCATATCTATCTCAATCAATTCCCATAAATAAGGGTACAAAACAAGGTTGTCCGCTATCGCCATTATCATTTACCTTAGTAATAGAACCCTTTGCAAATTACATTAGAGAGAATTCTGAAATTAAAGGAATTCATTTTGGAAGCAATTTATCATCAAAGCTACTTTTATTTGCTGATTATATCTTATTAACGCTAAGTGACAATACAAAATCCCTTATTAATCTTTTTAATACTATCAAGAAATTTTGATCCATTTCAGGTCTAAAATTTAATGAAAATAAGACAAAAATTTTGTGCATAAACTCAAGTGTCAGTAACATTTCAGAAAACCATTCAAAATATCTAGTTAAGGATGACAAAATAAAATACTTAGAAATAACTTGAACTAAAAACATTAAAGATGTATTTAATATAAATTACAGGGAAATCCTGGAAAAGATCAAGGTCCTTATAGTAAAGTAGAATAATTTTCTTTTTACAATGGCTGAGAGACTATTAATTATAAAA
The DNA here is from genome assembly GCF_019279795.1 of Protopterus annectens. Taxonomy (NCBI): domain Eukaryota; kingdom Metazoa; phylum Chordata; order Ceratodontiformes; family Protopteridae; genus Protopterus; species Protopterus annectens. The sequence continues at coordinate 442,789,928 of NC_056726.1, forward strand.
ATGATAATATTACCTAAAATATTATATATAATTCAATCCTTAGCTCTTCCTATTCCTAAACAATATATAAAAGATTTGAATATTTTAATACTCAAATTTCTTGGGCACCCCAATAAACCTAGGATAGCACTTAAGCATCACCATCATACGTAGTTAAATGGTGAAATAAGTTTGCCTGACATAGATTTATATTCTAGATCAGCCATGATTAAAACAATCTTTTTATGGATAAATAAAAATTACTGTTCTATATGGAAAGATATACAAGAGTATATAGTCACAAAAGATAATCAATTAAATGTTAATTGCTATAACAAGATTTATAACAATAGTTTTCTTTGGTTGTTAAAAGATCACATACTTGCACAACAAAAATTATTAACTCAACTTATATTTCCAAGACAATTGCAAATTTTAAAGATCTTGTATATAAAACCCCAGAATACACAGCTTGGATTTTCTTAATTTTTCCATTAGCATATACTCAAAATGCTATTATTACATTTAATACATTTTAATGGATACTCTTAAAGACAAACAGTTAAAATTCTGGTTTCAATTAATGGATAATGAAAAAATACTTTCACTTGACCATATTCTATACAAGTTGAACTTAAGTTCAGATGTATAGCTAGATATGCAAAACTGTAGATATGCTTTAAACAATAGGTTATTTTTGATGCATCTTTCTATTACAAATGAGATTCCTAAATTAACAGAATATGTGATATTTTCTACTCATCATAATACTCCAGAGAAAGGTAGTCTTTCTAAAATCTGTAGAATTGAAAAATAAAATAAAATAAAATAAAATAGATTTTTGTAAAGATAACCACTGGGATTATTTTGTAACTATCAATAACTATTATCCAAGTGAAAGTGAAAAAAAATATTTTGTCATCCTCAATTCAAACTACAACTTTGTTAAGATGGAGGCTTTTCTCCTGGAAATTTTTACATAAAGCATTTTTTACAACTTATAAAATACAATTGATTTATAAAAAAACTGTTTGTTGGAGATGAGGATTAGATATTACTGTGACTGGCAACATGTGTGTTATAAATGTAACATTACAATCCCTTTTGGAATAATGTTATTTTTCTTACATGCTTTATTCAGTGATAAATTCAACTTAAATACATCATTAATTCTGTTTAATGTACCAGTACCCTCATGTGTTAAAAAAGTCGATCACACTCTTCTTTGGACACTTCTTACAATTGCAAGAAAATAATAAAAAACTGGAAGACAACTACAACACCACCTATGAAATAATTCTTTAATATTGCAATGGAAATACATCATATGGAGATCTTACCCATTAAGCAAAAAAACACTAGAATAACTTAATCTTTAAATTCCTGGATGAAATTAAAAAGACTACTGAATAAATGGACAACATTTCATTTTTGGTATACTTAGATGTTAAATGTGTACTTAAAAATTATAATCTTTTACTAGATACCTTGTAAATAGTTCATCTTTTTTTTTTATTGTTTTACTGTTGTTGACAATTTTTATTTATTTATTTTTTTTGCTATATGAATGGAATTTCTATATATCCTCTTATGTAAATTTTTACTCAATTAATTGAACTAATAAAAATATTTAGTAAAGAAAATCAGTGTCAAACTAAATGAAAAAAGTGCAACATAGTACACCCTATATGCTATATATGGTATACCTCTTCAAACAGATATGGCCTAAAAGACAGTTAATTCCCAGGGGAATATCTTCAAGATCTAAAGAAGTTGTCCTACCATTGTATTCTTCCCTTATCAGACCAATCATGGAATACAATGCACTCCCTGATATGTACAAATCCAAGTATATCACTCAGCTACAGAGGCCCCAGATTACAACCAAGAAAATTAAAGGATTTAAATCCTTCAACTATCCTGATATATTGGCACAGCCCTCATGATACTAAGTGTCCTTCAGGTTACTGCAAGCTGACCAGTGTCTCATTTTTTGAGCCATGAAAGACCTTGTCCTATTTGACCTCCTAGTTCTTCACAAAACAAGTGGCTCTACAATCACTTACACTAAGGAACTAAATCTACACTAACAAATAAACAAGACTCACTAGAGAGATAAGATCCTAACTTAACCTATTCCCAGTCTATAGATTAAGCTACAAGTGCAGGTTAAACAAAGTACTACTTTAGCTGCCTTTAAGGCTAATATTGATGACTGGATGGGTAGACACAAATTTACACATGGGTTATCATGTATGAGCGTGCTCAATTTGGGAGGTGAGCAATGTTAATTGCTTCAAAAGGCTGGCAAAAAAAATCAAGCTTGTCAGCTTAAATGCATGTATGACTAGGCATCTTATGATCTGCATGATCGCTTATCTAGTATGTTCCTATGCTCCTGTTCACAAGTGCAAGCAAGATGAAATTCATAAACATGCTATGCATATGTGCAACACTAAGAAAATCTCAGAGAACGCCATATGCAAATGATTGTATAATGAAATTTAAATAAAAAAAAATGCATGTAATTGTTGCACCTATTGTATCATTCAAAGCATTTTTTATGGAGAACAGAAGAAAAAAAAACAAAACAGAGATATTAAATTATTTATTAACAATAAGAAATAGTAAAGTAAGCACTTTCATCTTATTCACAAAAGGCTTCATCAGACTCTGCACCTATGGCAATATAATAGAATGTGTTTCCTGTATTTGCAACTCAGAGTTGCATTTTACCATGCAAATGCATATCAAAAAATATATTATAAAAGTCAAAGCTGCATTGCTTCTAATAATTTTGCACTCTGTGAAGATGTTTGGTTTTTCTGCATCCCACTTTGATCTGTTTGCTTCGATCATACCATACCCCAGTGAATGGAGTAGCACTCAACAAACTTAAAGGAGAAAATACAGGGAAAGAGTGAGTCATTACAACTTGGGAGAAGCAGGAGCTGCTTGATTGATTTACAGTAGACATGGATATTGTAAGTGCTTTGGTGAACCTGTATGTCCCAAAAACTGGAACTGGGGGAATATGTGATCTTACTATTCCTGTGAATACCAAAGTATGTATAGTTTTCACTTGCTGTGGGGACCTTTCAGAGACAGACTAGAGGGACAAAGGGCATCTCACAGGCTCCTGCTTCAAGTATACTGCAGCAGTACCATGATATACTCTTAGCCTATGAGGATGGGCATATCTATTTACCATTGTCACCACCAGACAGACAAGCACAGAAAAAATTGGGAGATAGAAAAGATGCAGCAGACTAGGAAGGAATACTGGTTGGCTAACAAAGAAACTAAGAGAGAAGTTGCAATATCAAAGAACAAGGCATCAGAGGCACTCTACCAGCTTCTGGAAAGTGACTCAGTTCGTGGCAGAAAGAAACTATATCAGGTTTCAAGACAAAGACAGAAAGATAAAGAAGACAGTTAGACACCCATCACAAGGTCTACAGGACATCAGATGGAATGAGTGCTTCCAATAGTTTCTGAATTAATAAAACCCCACAGAATCTCTACTGCCCTAGACATAGCCTATGATGAAAGAAGAGAAGGAGCCCATCACAGAAGAAGTAAGAACAGCACTAAGGAAAATGAGGTCAAGGAAAGTAGTAGGTTCAGATGAGGTCACAGCAGATATAATAAAGATGTTGGGTGAGATAGGGGAGAAATGGCTCCTGAGGGTACTGATGGCAGTAAGGAAAGAAGGGCATATCCCAGATGATTGGAGCATGAGCATACTAATGTCAGTGTTCAAGAACAAAGGGGGCATTCACAACTGTGAGCAATAAAGAGGTATCAAACTCCTATCACACTGCATAAAAGTTCTGGAGAGGATGACTGATAAACAAATATGGACAGTAGTTGAAAGGAACTCGGGAGTTGAGCAGTTTGGGTTCAGATAAGGATGCAGTACAACTGACCCTACATCTGCAGTGAGACAGATAAAAGAGAAGAAGTTAGAGATGAGGGAAGAGTCCAACTGGGCATTCATAGACTTGGAGAAAGCATATGTCATAGTCCTAAGAAGGCTGATTTGGGCAGTCCTGCAGTAGTTCAAAGTCCCAGAGACACTGGTAGAATTACTGTAGGCTATGTCCAAAGACCCAATGACTCAAGTACAAACAGTATTTGGTCTCACAGAGAAGTTCCCGCTGAGCAAGAACTTCAATAAAGGATAGTTAACTGGAATGCAAAATTGAAGACACATGGGATGAAACTGAGTACAGATAAGACAGTTGTAATGGCAGCAATTGGGGGAATTCAGAAGACACTAAAAATTGAGATAGAAGTGCGGCAGGTTAACAACTTCATGTATCTGGGAGGGGTGGTTGAAGAGAAGGAAAATCTAAATGAGACCAAAGCTAGAATTAGAGGAACTGCAGCCATCTGTCACAGAGTGTCAGAGGTTTGTATGACAGAAGAATGCCAAAAAAGCTGAAAAATAAGATGTACAAAACAGTGGTGCAACCAGTACTTCTGTATGGTACAGGAACCTGGGCTGTAAAGGCAGAGCAAATGAGGAAGCTAGAAGTGATGGAGATGAAGTGTTTGAGATGGGTGGTAGGATGCACACGGTGGGACATATGAAGAAATGAAGACATAGGAGCAGAAACCAAAGTAGCTCCAATAGCAGAAAAAGTCAAAGAGAACAGATTATGGTGGTGTGGGCATATCTACAGAAAAGCAGAAGACAATTTGGTGAAGATGATTTGGGACAGTCAGGAAGAAGGCAAGAGGAAATGACGACATCCAACAAAGTGGTTGATGGACTGTGTGAGAAAAGATCTGTGACAGTCAGACATGACTATTGAAGAAGGTAGGAGAGTGGCATTAAATCAATTAGTATGCATCCCTTAAATGCTCGGCGTGAAAGATTGCCCTATCAAGGCTCCACCTGGACCACAGGGGGAGGTACCATAATACAAAGGGTCATATTTGAAGTACGCAGCTGAATAACCAACATTTTATTCCAGCATTCTGGCAGTACTGATGACTCTCACATATAGCACACACAAGTTCACTGTACCACAACTTCCTGCATGGTAGAGTACTTCATGGACATCTAGTAGATAAGTGTACACTGAATAACTTTGCCCCACCTTAGCAATTCCTCTATATAGTGAGTAAGGTTGTGACAATGTGAGGTATTGCCAGCTGTACCAGGAGACATAGGGCAGTGGGTTTGTAACATATGCCAGCACAGCTAGTTGGAATTTTGTAAAGAATTATATGTCATTTGTATATCAAACTGATTTGTACAGATGCTTGTGTTGAAAATTTTATTTGTTAAGCTGCTTGTGTTAAGATGTACCAACAGTGTGCCCTGCTGGACAGAAAAAGAAGTACACTCATATGTCAGACTGTATTATAACAACTGAAATTAATATTGTAACAGAGGATACTGAGAGAGAAGAGAAAAGGTTACCTAATTTAGGCCATAAAGATTGTATCTTACATTTCTGATTACAGCCAGCTACAGAATGTCTGTGCCAGAGAATGGTTTATTAGCTCCTGTAGGAAGAATGGAAGTGTGTTAGGGTTTTATGACTTCCAGAATCTGCCATATATCTTAGCAAAGCTCAATCTGTATGTATGGTAACACATATGTGGTTGATTCTGGTTCATTTTCCAGTAATAGGTAGTATGGGAACCAGAAATCAGGTGACCAGATGTGTGTGATGTCATTCTGTAATCCATCAATAAAATGATGTTTTAATACTAGATGAGACTGAAGTCTCAGAACAGACCGTTTTTAGAACCTGACAAAGAAGGAACCCTCACCTACTTCATCTTGCCTTGCTCTAGTAAGTGAAGCAAGGTATAGTAATTCTGTGGATCAGTCAGGAAAATATGAGGCTAGTTAAGTACTCTTTATCTATATAGGTGTGAATCTTTTCATCTGTGTTATTTTATTATTCCCTGTGATTGAAACTCTGGTGTTTATTGTAAACAGATATTCCATATTTTCATATTCTTTTATTATTTGTTATTAAATATATTTAAACTTTCCATTGTGGCTGGTCATTTAGAGAATATTTAACCTTTGAGAGTACTTGTATCTATTTGTTGACTCTGTGACCACTCCCGAAAGCCTTACTGCATTGGTCAAACACTATCATTGGTATTAATATTAATTTCACTCAGTATAATTGGGTATCCTTGTAAGAGCCTTAGAGTAGCTGGTTTTGGAGTGTCTGGTGGCAGTGTAACTACCTTATAGTCTGGGCAGAAGGGGGCATAGCTAATAAATCTGTGCTATCCTTTCCCAGATGTGTGTGTGTGTGTGTGTGTGTGTGTGTGTGTGTGTGTGTGTGTGTGTGTGTGTGTGTGTGTGTGTGTGTGTGTGTGTTTGAAAATCAAATCTCAAAGAGTGTGTGTGTGTGTGTGTGTGTGTGTGTGTGTGTGTGTGTGTGTGTGTGTGTGTGTGTGTGTGTGTGTGTGTGTGTGTGTGTGTCAGCTGCTTGAGGAAACTAAGCACTGATTTAATAGAGAGGTTGCTGGAAGATGTGGCTTGGACACTCAGCTGAAGATTCATCTCTACAGCTATGCCAGTGGGGAGTCTCACTGGGGCACTGGAGAGAAAGAGAAATCCAGACCTCAGACTGAGTGTGTTCCCTGTATGGTCTTAAGGGAAATTGTACTTGATGCAGAGGGCTGCATCTGGAAATACAGTGTGCATCTATTTTTGTTCCAAGTGAATGGCCCTCTCCAGTGTCAGTGGTGAGGATGCAGGATCCTTGACTGCTGGGTCAGAGTGGGAACATCACAAAGGTTTTAGTTACTAACCACACCATCTCCATGTGTCCCTTCCCCATTATGTTTTTCAGTTGATGAAAGCTACCCACTTGAACCATGGCTAATGGCACCAGTCTATAACCCACTTGAAGCTGAGAGGAGTGCTGTAACACTGCCCTGACTCAGAAACAAATAATCATTGAATGTCTGCTTAGACTTCTTAAAGCTTGTGTTCACTGTCTGGAGGGGCCCCTTCAGTATAAGCCTGCTATTGGGTATAGAATGTTTATGGCTTGTTGAATTATGCATAACATAATTCCACACCAGTCTGGTGCTCGTCTGCCACAGTCATTGACCAATAGCAGTACTGCAACTCCATTTGTCATTGTTCCACAAGGGGTGATAGCAATGGTGAGCCAGCTCATGGCAGCAGCAAGACACCCCTCAGGCAGGCTCATGCACATACATGGCAGTGCAGACAAAGTGGCAGTGTCTAGTCCACAACCATGGGCCATGACATTCACCACATGACAGAATAGTCACAAATACTTGGTGCTATGTTACTTCTGGGCTATGCTAAATAGTGCATGAGTAACTCACACAGTGCACCAGACATTCCTGGACATCATAATAATACCTATTCATTAACCAGGTAGGCCCACTGGGCACACTGTCACTTTTCAGAGGTGACCCCAGGGTCAATGTCTGGTTAAGTAACTTGCTCAAAGTCATACAATAAACAAATGAGCGCTGAGGGAATCAAACCCTGCATCACAGTGCAGAAATGTATAGTTAATATGGTCATAGATATCACACAATGGTCAGTGTTCAGAGGCCAAAATGCTGGACATACCATTTGAAGGGGTTGTAAAAGTGAGCAGGAATGAGAAGCAGTCTATAGAATTAGATGGTAGCTCTTCTCTGCAGATGCGAGCTTAAGAAGTAATGTTGTAATAATATCATAACAGAGGATACTGGGAGAGAAGAGAAGAGGTTACTTCTGATTTTATTGGTTTTGCAAACTGGAACCTTTTTTAATGACATATTTCCCATTTCTGAAATTTTCATTCTTTTCTTTTCATTTTAAACAATGGAGGTAGGTGCACATATTTTCACTTCTCATCACAGATATTATGCACTGGGGTAGGTTTGCTTCAGGTGTTTTGTTGCTTGGTGCATTTTCTCCTGATAATTTTTCAGGTTGGTATTGTGTGAGATATGTATTCCGATATGGGTGATTGTGACTGAGTGTCACATTTGTATTGTGTCATACAAAAAGTCATCTAATGGTAGTGTTGGCAAAGGTCCCATAGAGAGGGAATAAGTGCTGCTATTTGAACTTTATACTGAAGTGTGACCTACACCTTGACTGAAAGGACCTACCATGGTTTGTGAAAGTCCAACAACACCTAACAGGCTGATTTCTGAAGTAATCCACATCCAAGGATGCAGTGCTTTCTTGGGGCACTTGTGCTACACAGCCTCCATGCCCACCATGCTTGCTGTCCCACCTTCAGCCATGTCCACCACTATTAGCAATGTGTGCCCAGTAAGTCATCCATTAGTGTGCAGATAGAGGCTGACATGGCAACAGTGTGAGTAATGACACTGTGCATGGGGATCATTTTGGCATTGTCCCCGCTCTCCACCATTCCCATGTATTAGTCAATTTCTTCACATATAGACTACAGCAGTCTAGCCATCTCTACTTGACTTTTAGTGTTAGTCTCCTCTGCCTGAACAATTTCGTGAGATATGTGTCATTGTGCAAAGAAGACCTTACATGCCTCTGGAACCAACTGTGATTAGTGTCTTTAGCTGGCAATCTCCAATAGTGTCATGTCTTCCTGCAGAGGTTCAACGTGTCACAAGAAGGAAGTGTTGAGCTATGAAGGGATTGGCATTTCATCATGATGCACTATGAGAGTCTGTGTCACTAATTATGGAGTTATCAACCTGGCTCACGGTTGAGGGCCCTGCCAGTACACTTTGCAACTGTGTGCTAATACATTTTGGCTGTGTTATGAGTATGAGACTAATGGGATTGTCATCAGCAGCCATCCTACTGTCAGCATTGGACTGCTGTAGTGCACCATAGCCTATCACTGATGTTTGCTATCATGGCATTTCTATAGTGGTATTTCAATACTTGTCAATAACATCCTGCACAAGTATTAGTACAGGTAAAAATGATGGAAACCTATATGTACCATAAGAATTATTGTCTTATACTGCTACTGTTAACACCAACGTACCTGAGGGAGAAACATTTCAAATGTATAGGCAGTCATTCATTGTATTAGTGAACAAATCATAGGAGGTTACTAGGCTAATGGTCCTGGGGCCCTTACAAGCCTAGCCAAGAGTTTATCCCCAAATAGAAACCTCAGTCAGCACCTGTCATCCCTGTGAATGAGGGACAAAGGGGGAACCCCTGGGACAAATATGTGGCTTCCCATCCACTCAGTAAGGTTGGCTTGAAGATGGTCAGCGAGGTTCTCTGTTTGACATGTAGGGAAAGTCTATTCCAGAGATGGGGCAGCCTCTGGGAGACAAACCTTTCTCTCCACCAGGTTTTGTTGATGTTGCATATTAGATTTAGGCCTATCAAGCAGGTAATGCATGAGGAGTTAGACTTATGGTTATGGAGCATCTCGAGTAGGGCAGGGTCCAATATTACCTTGTAGGCAAGACACAGTTCACCTCTGAGCAACCTGTATGATACAGAGCAGAGTGATAGCGATTTGAGCCTGTCCACATAGGACAGATGTTGGAGGCCATGGATTCTCTTTGTGAGGTATTTCTGTGGCCTTTTCAGTTGGTGCAAGTGTTTGGAGAGGTACATAGCAAACAAGGCATTATACTCAATTATAGGTCTAATGAGGGACAGAGAGGTAATAACCTCCTTTTTTCTGGACCCAGTCCCTTTACTTATGAGATGGACCAAGTAAAAGGCTTTTCTGACCACTGCCACCACATGATGGTCGAATGTGAGATTGTTGTCATCCTGAGTACCCAGGTCTCTCACCACAGGTTGTGTGCTTAGGGGGTTGCCATTGATTTGGTAATCAGTAGGGGCAGTGTTTTTGCTGAATGGTATGATAATACATTTTTTTGCATTTAACTTAAGGCCATGACTTTGGCACCAGTTACTTGTAGCTGTGAGACCCTCTTGCAAAATGTTAACATCATTTGGGTAGTCAATGACAGAACCCAACTTACAGCCATCCACACACTTTGTCAGTCACAGGCCCTTTGTCTTTGCCTGGACCTCTGAGAAGTAGATGCCAAACAGTAGGGGTACCAGGACAGATCCCTGGGGAACACCACTAGTGACAGGTCTGCTTTCGGAGGTGGTGGCACCTATTTTGATCTTGTGGGTCCTATCTGTGAGACAGTTGGGCACCCATCTGATGAGATAGGGATTAACAACAAGTTGTATTAGCTTTTTGATGATGCCTGAGTGGGGGATTGTGTCAAAGGCCTTGACTAGGTCAAGGTAAGCTGTATGTACTGACCTTCCCTCATCCAGAGACATGGTGACAGTCTCAAAGAAGTCAACTAGGTTCAGTAGGCAAGATCTGTCCCTGATGAATCTGAAATGGGTGGGGTCAAGTGCTTGGAGATTGCCTGTGTCCTTGTTTATGAGAACCATAATAATACACTCCATGGCTTTACAGATCAGACTTGTCAAGCTAATGGGGTAATAGTTTCCTAGGTCAGTAGTGGCACCACCTTTATGCAACGGGATGACAATGGCGGTTCTCCACTCTGCTGGACTGAAGCCTGTAATTAGGCTGTGGTTGAATATGGTTCTCAATGGCAAAGCTAGTTCTTTCTGGAGATGATGCAGAATACAGCCTAGGATACTATCAAGTCCCATGGAAGCTGTGGTCTTTGCCTCGGATAAGGCCTTTAACACTTGATCTATGGAGATGTGAGGTGTGGGACAAGTATCAGGGATGTCAACTGGGCCTTTGGGGGGGTAAAAAGGAGGTGAAGTTTGCACTGAACCTATCAGCTAGTAGGTTGGCTAAGTCAGCAGGATCAGAGTAAGTGGTACATTAAGTACTAATTCAGAATAAACTTGGGCTTTGCCATGGAGGTTCCTAACATAACTGAAGGACTTGTGTTTTCCCTTTGTTTCAGAGGATAATTTCAGCTCATAATTGGCTTTGGAGGTTTTCACCAGTGATCTAATTTGCTTGTTGAAGTGGAGGACAGAGTTTTTCCGATTTGGAATTTGTTCCTTTTTACCCTTGGACAACAGTTTTGTCTTTTTGTTGTAAAGCCTGTTGATGTAGGATGTCCACCAGACAGGTTTCTGTTTCCATTCCAAGATGGTGGTCGCCTGGTGAACTGCATCTAAACTGAGCTCCCTACCTCATTTAGTCATATCTTAGTTTTTTATACATCTCAAAGCTTCGGGACGTTCTATGGAATAAAGGAATTCACTCCAGCATCATAAAATCGAATCATCCAGTACTTACAGCTATAAAAAGAGACTAAATCAACTGTATATCTTATATCAGCTTTCTAAGTCTTATACTTACTGTGATCTAGAAGGCCTTAATCTGCTGCAGCACTCTGAAGACCACATGGCCAGACAGCAAAAACCTTCAAATGATCCTATTACAATGGAGACACAGACAACAAAAGCTAAGTCTTCGATAATCTTTTCACCAGAAAAAGAGAATTTCTCAAAAAGGCAAAAGACCAACAAACAACAACTGGAACCTAACAAAAACACTACTAGCACTACTGAGGATACTGGCTTCCACATGGATGAATTAAAACAGGCCTTACAACCCATACATGCAGCTATTCAGAACTTTTCGGAACAGCTCTCAACCATTGGAAAATCTGTCACTCAAATTGCTGAAAGAGTGGGCACTCTTGAACAAAAAACACAGACAAATGAGTTTCAAATTCAAACTCTCACTGAAGATCTTTGTGCTAAATCAACAGTTATAACAGAATTACAAATGAAAATAACAGATTTAGAGGCAAGAAGTCGGAGAAACAATATCCTAATTAGAGGTATTCCTGAGAGCTATGATAATCAAAGCTTAATCACTACTGCAAAACAAATTTTTGATTCTCTACTACAACTTGATGGCGAGATACCCGAAATTACCATTGAAAGAGCTCACAGAGCACTTCGGAGAAGACAAGACACTACAGACCCCGTCAAGTGTATGTTAAACTACTCAATTATCAAGTAACACAAAAAATACTAAATGCAGCTAAAAAACATAAATCCTTTATCTGGAACAAGCACAAAATCTCCTTTTCGCAAGATTTACCTGCAACTATTAAGGAAAACAGACAAAAACTAGCTCCGTTTTGATTTAAAAGAAACATCCGCTTTCAAATGCGATACCCCAACAACCTGATATTTTATAGTAATGAAGTGAGATACTCAGTGAATACTCAAAATGATGCAAAAACAGCCTTTATCAAGGCTTTTAACAAAGTTCCCACTTCCTGAATTTATGTTATCGCTAGCGACTCTATTTTCTAGCTAGTCAACAGAACGGTACATTGCTTTTATGGGTTTGTTGGAAAATCTCGATTAATTTACAAATACCAATTTGAGTAAACAAATATTCATTTACATGCCTGTGTAAAATTCTCAATGGTCTTTCTTAATTGTCAGCGTCAAACACGTGTAGCTAGGCACAGATCCCCTCACAAGATGTTTCCAAGTGGGTCCCCTTTGGCTGTAACACCTTGATGCTACTGTAACATCCACGGGACACTATGAATAACCCACAGAATGCGTGCCTCAGGAAATACACAACTCTTTAGTCTAACATGACTAATTGCTTCCCTGGAATCTTAAAAACGCATTGAAAATCCTTCTAGCAATTTGGACTTGAAGAATCGGGTGGAAACAGGTAAACAGAAAAACAAGACGTACTTTCAGGCGCTGAGTGCAGCTGATGACCTCCGCTTTGTAACGCTTATGCATCCTTGCGCCCTATGCAAATAAATGACTATTGCTAGAAATCTTGCATAGACCTGTCAAGCCCTAAGAGTTATGCTTCATATCGTATACTTGCGTGGATAACCAGGTCTCCGATGTTGTTGCTAAGGCGTCTGTTGCTTCTCATGTGGCGTACGGAGCTACTGCTAAGCTTTTAACTCTGCAACGCTCGTACTGCCTAGAACAAAACGCCAAATATCTTCTTTGCTAAGCATGTACGATAGACTTGCAATACATATGAAGGCTGTCACTCTCTAGATATTTAACATTGTCTTCTGTCTATTTTTTAAAAGTTATAGTAATGCTAGTCACGCAGTATAATCTGTGTAAAACAATCTCAAGTATATGCTGTTATGTTCTTAAACTTTTTATCTGGAAAGATGCTTTCCCTGATTGAGCAGTACTTGTATACTCTGCATAGCCATCATTGTTCAAGCCTCTCTCCTATGGCCCTCTAGTAGTATTAGACACATCCTAAGTCAATTCTTGATTACTGCAACCATTTTATTTTTTACCGTGGCTGAGGGGCTGATAACAGTATTGTCTTATAAGGTAACCACTATAATATAATGTGTTGTATATAGTACAGGCCAAGATTTATAGCTGACTTCAGATTGGTATCTGTGATAAGGTGTTAAACCCAAGGAGTGTAAATTAAGTTTTTTAAGAGTGCAAGGCTCTAAGGTTGATGCAAGTGACTCTATCTAATCTAATCATCTAGATCCACATGTCACGTACTCTGACAGCAAAATAGAGGGCTGTTTACTGAGCTACTTAATATACTTAGTTGAATTAATGGATTCTCCTTTTTTCTCTCTCTCCATGTATGATGGGGATGTTATAATGTTAACATAATTAGCTGGTGGTGTAAGGGCACTATACATAAACATATGTTCCAGACAAAGTTTTTCTACATTACTTATTATTGTTAAGCTCTACTATTGTTGAGTTAAAAGATGTTTGAAGCAAGCTGTGATTCACTAACTCACCTATATCATCATCTAAAATCTTTATTTAAATATATATAGTATTTTAGTTACTTAAAATTTATGTTAAATGGTGGACTCCCGAGAGTGTACACCCTTGTGAAGGCATGTAGTCATATTTTCCTTCTACACTACTCTACCCTACCGCAAAATCTCTAAACTGTATGTTACATAATATACATTCTTGGAAGCTCAGTGGGTGTTGTTGTAAGTAATCTAGGTTGGTTATGTTTTGGAAAAGTTATATTTTGTACATATGTATAGGAAAGTTTAGGTTCGTGTTTGTGTGTTTATAAACTTCTTCATACAAGGAGTATGGGTGGATAGGCACTGGGGTTAGTCTGAGGAAGTTGTGGGCTACCTCTTGCTAACCTCTTCGTAAAGACAGTGTTAAAGATATATCAAGCTCTCTTCCCTCCTTTAAACCCAAAGATAACTCTCCCTAAACAAACCTTATTATGTCTAGGTATAACAACAACCTCCCTTTCTTATCACTTTTCAATATTACCAATTAAACTAAAGAATTCAGTAGCTGGCAAGTAGACTGCTGGAATGTTAAAGGCCTACAGAATGCTGAAAAAAAAAAACTAATATTACATCTTTTTTTTAAATCTCAGGCTAGTATCTGTTTTTTACAGGAGACGCATCTACCCAAAGCTGGGAAAATCTTCTAACAAAAAATGGATCAGGACTATAATAGCGGGTGGTGATAGTTCAAATTCTAAGGGAGTAGCAATCTTAATTAAGAAACAATTCCAGGGTACTATAATAGAAGGCAAGTCTGACAAAGATGGTAGGTGGTGTTATTTTACATCCATAGTGCCGGACTCTACCAAACCCGTTTTATTTTTGAACGTATATGGTCCATGCACTCAACAACACTTTTTCATCATAGAAATTTATAATATCCTTAGCTCATTCCCAAATCACCTTTTTATAATAGGAGGGGATTGGAATGCAGTCATAAATCCCAGTTTAGACCATACCAGCAACTCCCCCTCATATAACTCTCAAGCTTCTACTGCTCTGGAAGAACTAATGTCTGACTTTAATCTCATGGATACTATTGTCTTTGGTACTGACTTTTCTAAAGACAGTATGTACACTTTCTACTCTCAGTGCCATAAATCATGGTCACGTTTAGACTTCTTCTTAATCTCTAAATTCTTCTCTAAATTCAAGAACACACTAAGGTGTGAGCCTAGGCTATTATCTGACCATGCAAAAATCTCCCTTATGATTATCTTCACATCTGCTATTTCCCCCCATATGAACTGGTCCTTTAACAATAACCTACTAAAACACAAAGAGATTGTAGAGAGAATTAATAAGACATTGTCTGAATTATTTTGGTAAATCTCAAATAGCGCTTGATATACAATTTGCAAGGCTGAATTAAGAGGGTATCTGATTAGCAAAGCCACATTCTTTAATAAGCTTAATAAAGAAAAAGAATCTGGTCTTGCTCTAACACTAGCTTCCTTGGAAAGAGAATTTAAAACACATCCCGACTCCAAGCTAGAGAAATTGATCAATGCGACACATAAAGAACTATGTGAGCTACATTTATATAATTACTCGCTACAGGAACAAAAACAAATTGCAACCTACTCTGAATGGGCACAAATCCCATCTAGAACCTTGTCTAGAATACTCAAAAACAATAGCGGCTCTGACAATCTCCATCTTGCAACATAAAGGGAAATATACAAAACAGATTGCGAGATAATTAAACTTTTTCATGACATATATACGGACATATATAGCAAGAACAAACACACCACCTCTATTCTGCAGATGGATACATTTCTTAATTCCATCATCTTCCCATCTCTCAATCAGGATCAAATATCCATCCTATCAGCTCCACTTAATACGAGATTCAAAACGCCACTAATAAACTTAGGATAGGCAGATCTCCTGGCCCGGATGGCTTCACTACTAATTTTTTTAAGACTTTTAATTCAAAAATTGCCCCTATTCTCCTAGAAGTCTTTAACTTCATTATAAAAAATGGAATCACTGACATACACTGGAATAACTCAAAAACAATCTTACTACTTAAAAACAATAAAGAAAAAACAGACCCACATAATTACAGACCTATTTCGCTTATAAATGTTGATATCAAAATTTTCTCTGCCATCTTAGCTAACAGACTTAAACAGGTATTACCATATTTACTATCACCTGATCAAGCTGGGTTTATGTCCAATAGACATACATGGGACAATACACTAACACTAGACTCTTATCCAGTTTACTAAAAAAACCCGTTATATGCCTTGACCTTAGATGCATCGAAAGCATTTGACAGGGTAAACTGGGACTTTCTGTTCTCCACGTTATCACATTTTAATATACCCACAACCTTCCTAGATATGATCAGAACTCTCTATTCAAACTCATGCACGTATCTATATATAAATAAAAAAAGATCTAATCCCATTCAGATTACTAATGGTACAAGACAAGGTTGTCCACTTTCTCCCTTTCTCTTCAATCTATTTATTGAACCTTTTTTCCTATATCTTACTCAAAATACACATCATACTATTCCTAAAATTCTCAACACACAAGTAGCATTATCGGCCTTTGCTGATGACTTAAACCTTTACTTCCAATATCCTAACACAGATCTGCCAAAAATATTAAAAGCAATTACTTCTTTCTCTAAGGCCTCTGGGTACCAAGTCAATGATAAAAAATCACATATTCTCCCAATAAATCCTGAGGCGCATAAACCTTTCTTCTTCCCTGAAGCTTCCTTCCACATCTCATACAGTCTCAAGTACCTTGGCGTCAACTTTGAACACAATCAAGCCTCTATGCTTCAAAATAATTTGCTAAAATCATGGTCTATCATCTGTCAAGACCTACAAAGGTGGAAGCTATTGAACTTATCATTTCTTTCAAAAGTAGCTATTGTGAAAATGAATATTCTACCCAGACTTCTCTATCAATTTAGTGCGACAAATATAATTATATCAAACAACCTCTTTTCACAATTTGATAAAACATTGATCAAATTTCTCTGGTTCCCTAAGAATGTTAGGATTTCTTCTTCCAAATTAAGTCTCCCCAAGGAGAAAGGTGGGGTGGGCCTTCCAAACTTTCATCTTTATTATCTGATTATTTGCTCTAATAAACTATGGTCCATTGCAAACATGAATAATAAAGCCCAAACTCACTACCCAGCGTGGTTAAAGATATGGCACAGACATATTCTATCTAATAAAATTAATCCTAAGGCTATTCCTTTCTTATCACCCACTTCTTTGAATAGCTTAAAACTATCCTCTCTACTGAAATTCCAAATAAAACTTTTTCAAAAGCTGATTAAGGACATTAATCTTCAACTTATTTTACCTTTTCTTCAACCACTACACCTCAATCCAAATCTTAAAATCAACAACAAGATGATAGATCTTGCTGATTTCCCTCTCATCAAAGACCTTAAAGTATGGGATATTTTTAAACATAAATCTCTGTCTCTTGCCGAACTACGATTAATTCTCAAGGTTAATAACAAGTATTCAACTCAGGGAACTTATTTCTTATAGTCCCTGATATACAGCTAATGGATAAACTAAACCTAATTATTAATACAGTTGCTAGTAATAATAAAACAATTTCTTTGTCATACAAATTATTACACCCATTACTTTACAAAGGAAACTGTCTATTTTCCAAATACTGGGACAATCAAAATCCTCCTATTACAGAGGATCAAAAACTACTAGCCATAAAAACTAGCATTGAACTATCCCCCTTCAAGAAATTCTTATACACTCAACTGATGTTGAATAACAACGCTTACCTTACCCCTGTAAGAATTAACAAATTTAACTCTAATAGCTCTCCTTTATGTACATGCTGTCCTGGTGCGAGAGCTGACCTTCTACATATTATGTGGCACTGCAATAACTCCCATAAACTTTGGTGTTCTCTCAAAGTGCATCTCAAAAAATGGGTTACTATAACTCCACTCTTTCATGGGAAATGGCTATTCTAAATATTCCCCCTCATGGCCTGCCTAAATTTCATATCCATATCCTAATAACGCTTTGTTTCCTCATAAAACTTTACATCACCTATAACTGGTTAGATTGCACCAAATTATGTTGGCGGGGATTTAAAAATATGGCCATCAAATATATCTCGGCCCAGAAGTTCATCATAAATGGACCTAAGAAGAGAGCCTACTTCAGTAAACTTTGGAAAAGCCTGTTTGAAGTAATCCTATGTGACTAAGCTATGGTTAACCTACAAATTTTTTTTTTTTTCCCTACATACTTTATCCTTTGTTTTGAGGGTTTTCTCTCCTACTACAAGCCATAAGTAGGGCTGCTAATATTCAGTCGTATAAGTAGTGGCACTGTTGCTTTCTCCCCTGTTTAGTACTGGTAGCATTGTAAATATTGTTCAGTTTGGGTTTTTTTTTGTTTTTGGCTGTTAGTTTGTGTACTATGCATACTGCAAGATATTGTACTTTTTTCTACGTTCATTATAAACATGCCTTTTTGTTCCCCTTTCTTTCTAATATTGTTGCAAGCCATCATGTGTGTAATATTTGTGTATTTCTCATTGCTTGTACCATCATAAGTATGCATGGTTTTATTATAAAAATAAAAATTATTTTTGAAAAAAAAAAGGTTTCTGTTTCCTTGAGGAGCAAGTTTTAGTTCTGTTGGGTATGGCTGAGCCCAAGCAGTTGTACAAGTGCTTGTATACTACACTGGCATACTGTTCAGCAAAGTTGTCTGCATCCTTGGGGGGGGGTGAAGCTGCTGATACCCTCCCTTAGGAGTTTGTAGTCAGCTTTTGAGAAGTTTTTTAGCCTGGTTATGGCTGGGGAAAATTTGGGTGGGATAGAAATTTTGAGCGAGACAGACCGATGGTCTAATCGCACCAGGGAAGAACATACTATGGGAGTAGTGTAGCTGTCGCCCATGTTGGTGAGAACCAAGTCCAGTATGTTATCTCCCCTTGTGGGGGATAGGACCAGCTGGTCTAGTGCATTAGAAGTGATAATGTCAAGGAATCATTGGGTGAGTGCATTAGTGCAGGAATAGTTCACCCAGTCTATGGTGGGGTAGATGAAGTCACCAAGGATCAGGGTGTTAGGGGGTACCTTGATGGAGTCAAGTAGGTCCAGGTAGCAGGACTGAGTGTCCTGAGTTATGGAGGAGGGTCTAGAGCTAGCTATAACTTCGATGGGTGTTTTGCCAACTGTCAGTTGCACCTGGAGTAATTCCAGTGCATCATGCTGGTAAACCAGTCTGGAGGTGTGCCTGTCCTTAATGAAGAAAGAGACTCCACCACCCTTATTCTTTCTGACCTCATTTTGGGGATAGAAAGTGTGGAATGAGGTATAGCCTGAACCAAGTTACCATGACTGCACAGACATCAGCATCTTCCAGCGTGAGAGCCATAAAGGACACAATCAAATTGGATGAGGTACTGATAAACTTTCATCCAGTTATATCTATATAAATGATGTGTGATGCTTTGCCTTATAAAATCAACACCATCTTATTTCACAAGTTCCTGAACAGTATGGGAAGACCTATCACTTCTGAATTATTCTTGAAATGAAAGAAACAATGTCATACCGATTAGGAAACCCTTAGCTGATGCAGAGAGTACTAAAGTTCAAAAAGTAACTATAATGAAAAGTATTTACGCTGGTAAATGATCCCCAGGCATTAATCTGTACTTAAATGCCTAGAAAAGGAATTTCCAAAATAATTTCAGCCAGACTTCTGCACTGGTTTAAGGGAACACTTCCATGATATAGAATATTGGTTTACTAATCAACACTGTAACACTGATCGCTGTGTAGATTACCATATGAAAAGCCACATGGATGTGGGATTGATGAAGTGGTGTCCCACAAGGCTCAGTCCTGGGACCTCTCTTGTTCGGTATATACTTCTCGGAGGTACAGGCCAACACGGAAGGACTGTGGCTGACCAAGTTCACAGATGACTGCAAACTGGGTGCCATAATCGACTCTCCAGCCGACACAAGCATCCTCCAAAAGGGCTTCATAGAAACAGACAACTAGTGCCAGAGCCATGGCCTCAAGCTAGATGCCAAAAAGTGTATAGTCATCGCCTTTGGCAAAAACAAAGTGCCCACAAATTACCACATAGGTGGTAATTCATTAAGTACAGAAGAAGTAATTAGGGACCTGGGGACCCAAGTTGATAGCAATCTCTCATTTGACAACCACGTGGCCAAAGTGGTTAGAAAAACATTTTATATAGCCCACCTAATCATGAAGGGATTCACATCTAGATCAGGGGAGGTCATCGAGTCTCTTTACTCATCCCTCATCAGGCCCATAATTGAGTACAATGCCCCTTTTGGGATGTACCTTACCAGACACCTGCAGCAACTGGAAAGACCCCAAAAGTACCTCACCAAGAGGATCAAAGGGCTCAAACAGATGCCATATGCTGCCTGGTTAAAGAAACTCCAGCTCTACTCAGTGGCATACCGCCTGTTCAGAGGCGATCTGTGCCTGACGTATAAAGCCATGTCCAACCCGGAATTAATGGACATGCTGCACCTCAGAAAATCCAAATCCCATCAAGCTACACGCTCGAGAGACTTGAACCTCAGCACTGAAATAAATAGGACATGCTAGAGGGACAGATTCATAACCCAGAGGCTCCCTTCACTCTGGAATAAAATCCCAGTCCAGGTTAGGCAGAGTCCCTCATTGACTCTCTTCAAGAGGAATTTTGATGAGTGGATGGGAGATCGTAGGTTTACCCAGGGTATCACTTCTGTGTCACTGTTAGACAGAGGCACAGTATACTAACCTCGAAAAAGGGCATAGCAAAATAAATTTAAAATGGGTGGTGAAAGCCAAACACATTCTGGCTAGGCTTATAAATGCCCTAGGGCAGATAGCCTAGTATGAACCTATGAACCTATGAACTATCTGAAAAATATTGTGCATCCTTAGTGGCACCACTATAACCTGTATGAACACTCAGTGATAGGCTCAAAATGATCATGTGCTTCCCAAGCAATATAAACTAGTAAAGAAATAGCATAAGACTGCTAATCCATCCTAGACAGTTGCTTATGCTCTGGGACAAATTATTATGTAGATCTAGACTGATGATTCCTGAGAAACTGCAATCCCAAGAGCTAGAGACTATTCATGAGAATCATCTTAGCATTGTGGAAATGAAACACTCAGCATGAAGTTATATGTGATGATGCAAAGTCAATAAACAAAGACACTAGACGGCATAAAGGTACCATCACCAGCATCATTGCACCCCTGAGAATGGACTACTTCTCAACAGAAATGTCTGTGTGTGTGTGTGTGTGTGTGTGTGTGTGTGTGTGTGTGTGTGTGTGTGTGTGTGTGTGTGTGTGTGTGTGTGTGTGTGTGTGTGTGTGTGCGTGTGTGTGTGTATGTACATTTATGGACAGTGTGTTACTTGAAGTAATAAAAGCCATTAGAAATAGCCTAACATGGAATGAGAAGAAACCATCACTTCAGAGAAAACCATTCCAATATTGGTAACTATGTTCAACATGTCCAGCAGGACTGGATTACCCAGGCAAGTAATAATGGAGTGCAGTTCAAAACAGAAGACCTTAAAAATCATCAAGAAACAGGCTGGTATTGCTGTAACTAAGGAAATGATTATTTTGAGCTGAGACACATGATCTGAATTCTCCAGGCATAGTGTTGCTCGTCTGGTCAGGGTAAAACATACGAACATTCATGGGTTCAGTTCAAGCAGCTTTATTACACACAAACACATCAGGAATGAGGGTTTGTAACTAAAACTTAATTAAATAAACTTATAAACAGACTGGCTACCACACTCATATATGCTAACACATTAGCTATTCTCTCAAAATGGCACTGCTGCCTGCACGTACTCACTATTTATGTGCACATGCTTAAATCTGGCAATGCTTCTTAAAGTTACATACACAAGCTCTGTTCTACAGCCTCCCTCTTTGACAGTATTCAATGATATGCAATTACACAGAAATTATCTTTTGACATGCAGTTATACAGAACTAATTCTTTGACATGCAATCGTATAAAATTACACACATATAAAATAATCATGTCCAGTTTGCTGTGTATTTTACACTAGGTCTAGAAATAAGACCAGACTGTGTACATAAAAGTCAGAATTGGATCTAGCAGCGTCTATATTATAAAGATGAAAGTTTACTTACCCGAATACCTAAACGTCGAACTGTCTTCATCGAACCGCATATACACCGAACACCCTAAACCGCAAAATTAAAAAAGTCGAACTGTCATACTTGTCCCACCCCACCGCCCACTACATACTACCTTCACAAACAAACTAAATAAACCACATACATAAACTAACCAAAACCCTACTTCTAACCCTAAACTAAACCCTACTTCTAACCCTACACTAAATCTTACATATACCACCATGTATGCACTTAACTTAACCCGCACCCTAACCCTAAGGTCCGTAACTATCGCACACTTACCTTAAAAAGCTAAACCCAAACAAACTAAATAATCCAAACACATACACTTAACAAAACCCTACACTAAATCTAACATACATTACCATCTATGCACTTGCCTTAACCCGCACCCTAACCCTAATGTCTGTAACTATCGCACACTTACCTTTCGGAGCTATACCGCAGAAGGCCAACCATGATGATTTGACATTTCCGCTTTCGCGCTTCTAGACGATCAATGTTTTCACGGTTCGATGAAGATGGGTCAACATTTAGGCATTCAGGTAAGTAAAGGTTCGTCTTTTAATATAGACCCGATCTAGCAAAGGGGACTGTCTTCAGGGAATGTTCAGCTTTGGGGTCAACTAGGACATCATCAGGAACAGGAATGGATACTGAGACATGTTCTTCGGTATGAACATTGTCAGGGTTGCTCTGAGATCTAAAGTCTGTATCACAGGTATGATGCTGCAATATCTGACATGGGAAGAAGATGCCTGCAGTTTCTCCTGTATTCTCAACCCTCAGATTCCACTAAATCGGATCTCGGCTCAGCACATATACCTCTCACATGACCAACTCAATCAAAGCCTTTTGCCATTTGTATCCTTACTGCCTCTCCTTCTTTCAACAGACGAAGAAATCAGCACATTTTATCATAGCTGGACTTCTGAAAGGAATGCTTCTTAAAATGTTGGGCTTTTATTGTTTTGTTGTTTTTAGCATTAGGCACCAACAAACTAGAACTGACAGGCAATGTTGTTCTGGTTTGCCTAGATAGAAGTCTCTGAGCAGGCCAGCCAAGTTGCTTGACATGGGTTATATTTCTGAGATTAAGCAAATTCAAGAAGATATCGGTACTGGCACACTTTGACCTCTCTAGTAATGCTTTGCACTCTGTACTGCATGTTCAGCAAGGCCGTTTGACTGTGGGTATTCCGGACTGCTAGTAACATGGATAAAGTCCCACTCTTTTGCAAATTTCTGAAACAATTGACTGGTATACTGGGTACCATTGTCAGAAATAACTTTGTGTGGACTACTATGGACTGAGAAATAACATTTCATTTTAGTAATAACAGCACACTGAACGTTAGTTTAGGTAGCAAATCAATTTCAAACCAGTTCATATAAGAGTCTACCAACACCAAGTAATGCTGATTGTTCCACTCAAATATGTCAGTGGCTACTGCTGACCAAGGTAGTTCAGGAATGTGGCTTAGCTGAAGTGGCTCTTTTTGCAAATGCAGTTTAGTACTATTGCATACTGAACAATATGAAAGTACTTTATTAATGTCTTTTTACAAGGAAGGCCAAAATACTAGTCCTCTCTCCCTTCTTTTGGTAGTCGGAACCTGGGTGGTCCCGATGCAAAATCTGAATGTATTGACATTGTAAGGAAGTAGGAACAATTTGTGACCTTTGAAAATGAGACCATCTTCCACCAGCATCTCATCTCTGTATGAAAAATAAGGGTTTACTTCTGGCGGTACACAGGATTGCTTTGACAGCCATCCAACATTGATGAAGTGGCTGAGCTTTTACAAAATGGGATCAGTGTTTGTGTGATCTCTTAGCTCATTAAGTCTCGTGATAGAAAAATTACATACTTCCATGACCTCAAAGTCAAACCTCTCTGCATCTGGCATTTCTGGGTGATCTGGATAAGGTATCAGTCAGATAAAGAAGTCTGCCTTTTGTATAGACCATTTTGAAATTGTACTTTTGTAGTCTAAGGATCATTCTATGTAGTCTTGCTGGAGAGGTATACATAGGTTTCTTTAAAACAGTGACTAGAGGTTGATGATCAGTCTCAATCTGGACAGCTCAGCCATAAATATAATCATGGAACTTTGAACATGCGAACACAATTACCAAACGTTCCTTCTCAAGTTAAGCATACTGCATCACATTTGGTTAAGGGTTCTAGATGCACAGGCAACAGGTCTGCCCTCTTGAAGAATAACTGTACCAAGACCAAACTTTGAAGCATCACAGGAAAGAACTACTGGTTTGTGGACATCATAGTATCTCCATGTAGACAGGCTGGCAATTTGCTGTTTGAGATTATCAAATGCTCTCTGGTATTGTTCTAACCATGACCAGGCAACATTTTTCATGTCAGCTCTCTTAAAGACACTGATAACTCACTAAAGTCAGGGGTAAATTTGCCCAAATAGTTAACCATACCAAGAAAACTCTGTAAGGCTTGTACATTGTCTGGGGCTGGCATCTCAACAATGGCTGCTTGTTTAGAAGGGTCTGGTTATAAGCCAATACTGGTAAATAAATTACCTATATAAGTAACTTCTGGTAGTTTGAATTTACATTTCAGAGGGTTGAGCTTTAAGTTCACTTCATGTGCTCTGTTCAAAACTTTCCTGAGGTTTCTGTCATGCTCTGCTTTACCATTGCCTCCAACCAGTAAATCATCAACTATTATAGCAAACGGATAGCCAAACAAAATTTGCTCCATTGCATGCTGAAAGACTTCACTGGCAGAATTTATTTCAAATGACATCCTGAGGAATCTGTATCTACCAAATAGGGTACTGAATGTAGTCAGTAAGGAAGATTTGCTATCAAGCATCACTTGCCAAAATGAACTTTTTGCATCTAAGACAGAAAAAATAGTGGCATTTGGCATGAGGGCGGCAATCTCCACGACTGTATGCATAGGATGATGAGGTCTCTTTAATGCCTTGTTCAAGTATCTTGGGTCAATGCATATTCTGATTTCATCTAAACTTCTCTTATGAGCAACCATGGAAGACACCCACTCGGTTATGTGACTGGACAAATCACACCTTACTGCATCATTTTGTCTAACTGGACTTTGTCCTGCATAGCTATTTAAACTCTCCTTACTGGTCTGACCACTGGACTGACATCTGGGTCTATTTTCATGGAGTACACATCTGTAAGTCTGCCTAACTTGTCGTCGAAAACATCAGCATACTCTGAGAAAATAGCATCAGTAAAGCTGGAACTGGGACATGTGCTTACATGATGTACTTCTTTGGTAAAAGAAAGCAGTTTCATTCTCAAACTGTCTCTGAGACCTAATAATGACTGCACCAGTCTTTAGATACATAAAATTGCAAGCTGTAACTGTTCCCAGTCAAACAGCATGAAAGCACTACTGAGCCTTTGGTTTGAATCTCTTCACCTCCATAAGCAAAAAGTTGAGCACAATTGGCCAAATTAAGTTGCTCATCAGCTCTCACTCTAACAAATGCTTCTGCTGACATCGCATTACACTTTGAACCAGTATCTACTTTGAGCTCCATGGGCTTACCATTGATCAGGACAGCACAAAATACTTCATTCTTTGCCAATAAATCTATTGGATTAACCTTTTCACTGACCACTGATACACTATCTACATATAATGCAGGGTTGTAGCTTCCTACATGATCAACTTGCTTTTTGAGTGACCTTTCTTAATAACTGAATGAGGTTTGCTTGATTTACAAAACTTTTGAAAGTGTTTCCATTTTTTTATACTTGTGGCATTCCTGACCAAATGCTAAACACTTCTCTCTTTTAGATTCATGATTGGCACCACAATTACGACAGTTAACAGTAAGACTTGACTTGGGTTTTGCTGACTCACCCTTAAACTGCACTGAGCATGACCATTTTGCTGAGCTAGTCCTGGAACTTGCTAGAAACTTACAAGTCCTCCATGGGAATCCCACAGGGGTTGCAACTGCCATGTGCTTAGGCCTGCGTCTGCTTACCACGTGCTGCATGCTATCTATGCTTGCTCTAGAGGCTACTGAAACTAAGCTCTTGACACTTGTAAGCATACCATACCTTTCAACCTTTTAGAGGAAGAAATCTGGACAAAGCCATAAATAATGGGGGGACAAAGGCCCAAAAATAGGGACACTTTTTAAATATTGCTCTTACAAACTTGGAAAGTTGATAGAATAACAGGTTTTGCATTAGCACGGACTTTTCTGAAGGGTATGAAGTCTGAAACTCAAATGTCTGTCATTATTTTCTGATTTAAACCCTGAGTGATTTGCCAATGATTTGCTAGAAAACCACAATCATATGAGAAATGAACCAAAAATATGAGGCAAAAATCTGGACATTCTGCAAAAGTCTGTACAGTTGAGAGGTATGAAGTATACTCGTGTGCCTTTATGTGAGCTCATGGAGTTGACAAATTTCTATGGCTTTGCTCAATGTTAAATCACTGTCATTAAGCAAAATCTTTCTCACTGCAGCACTATTAACACCACACACATGCCTGTCCTTTATTAACTCATCTTTCAAATCACTAGATCTGCATGTTTTAGTCTTATTTCTCAAGTCAGTGATATAAGCTGCAAAAGTTTCACCTGGCTTTTGGTCTCTTGTATAGAACAGGTGCCTCTCCAATGTAACATTTGTCTGGAGGTTGCATATTCCTCTAAATTTATATTTCAAGCACTCAGGGTCTTCCCTTGATTCAGCTGGTACAACAATATGGCAGTTTTCCCCCTATCCTGCTTATACTGCTGGTGCATGCACAAATTAATGCTCTCTTTCAATGGCCTCTGACCCAGCTAAGTTAATTAAAATGAATGCCCTTGTACGTCCATCTTTGTCAGAAAAAGCTGCTTGTATGAAAATATTATTCCTGCTCAAATACTCTCCAATTCTCTGCAAAATTATGATCAAACACAAGTAGACTGGGTCTGCAAAATGCCTCTGCCATATCAACGCACAGTAGTGAAGGTGCTTGGAATTATATACGTACATACACACATAAATATATGTCATAATTTTATGCCAGAATTTGTAATTATGCCCAATAGCACAACAGACTCTTTGAAATAACTGCACTTTGCCAAATAAGTCTCTGTAGCACAAGAATAGTTTAAAATCCCAGTACTTTGCAAAACTATTCCTTATCACTGTAAGAAATACTTTGAAATGACTGTACTTTGTGAATAAACTGTACACAGCAAAAGAACTTTTCAAAATGGCTGTACTTTGCGAAATAACTCTGTACGGTGTAAGAAACACTTTGAAATGGTGGCACTCTGTGAATAAATGTACACAGAGCAAGAAACTTTTTCAAAATGGCTGCACTTTGACTGCTCTTTGCAATGTAACTGTACTTTGCATACAGCAAACTCTTTGAAATAATTGCACTGTAATAAAGCACTCACTCTGCAAACACTTTACACACTCTGAGATACTTCAAACAAATCTAGTTATGCTTTGAATGGCTTCGGTCAATGCGAAATAGTAGTTTATGCTCAAAACACGGTCTTTTACTAAAGAACATGCAGTCACCTTGCTCTTTAAGTTTAGTTTTCCCTTTTATTACACTTGTTATGCCCATTTAACCTCTTATCGTGCTCATTGTACTTTTCTTGTGCTCGTTTTACTTTAAACATGCTTGTCATGCAAACCAAAGGTAATTCTGAGCCCCATATGAATATCTCTTCTAGTTTTATCAAATATCATAGTTTTGAACATTTTGTTTAATTAATAATGTGTTTTGTGCCTTTCATTTGATTAGTAATGTGTTTTGTACTATTCGTTTGATTAATAATGCGTTTTGTGCCTTACAAATGCTCCATTTCATTTTCTTGGCAAAATAAATCATTCATGCAAGTTTTGTTTACCTTTAGCTTGTTTCTGGCCCTTTTTGATAAATTGAGCACTGTTATCACCCAATCTGCTCAATACACCTTTACCTTCAACTCTGCACCTCATGGCTTGAAGAAGTTGCACTCTCAATCCCGGTTCTAACACCATGTCACTCAGCTGGTCAGGATAAAACAGACGAACTGTTGTGAGAGCTGTTCAAGCAGCTTTATTACACACAAACACATCAGGAATGAGGCTTTGTAACTTAAACTTAAATAAACGTATTAACAGACTAACTACCAAACTCACAAATGCTAACACTCTGGCTGTTCTCTCAAAATGGCACTGCCGCCTGCATATGCTCACTATTTATATGCACGTGCTTATATCTGGAAATGTTTCTTAAAGTTACATACACACGCTCTATTCTAGACATTGTAAGGCCTTATGAAGTATAATTCTGTCTATGCCAAACATCAATTACTAAAAAATGGAAATCAAAGTCTAAACCCACTGCATTTGAAGTATTGAATGTTATAAAACAGATAAAATAACCTGAAGAGTAGTCTTTAGAAAAAAAGAAAGAGCAAATTATTTAGAAATCATTTAAAATTGTGGGAACAATACACGTAGATGTTCAAGAGGAGCAGGAGGAGCGAGGTTTAAGAGAAGACAGGAATTCAGCAATTTATGTAATTATGGACTCATGATAGTTACAAGGAAAGAAAAAATATGTGATATATAATGCATGCAAATGGAAAATGTTAATATGGTATGTTTTATTTTCTGTTAATGCATGTTTGCCTATGTGTTAAGCGATAATTTAATAAAGGTGTTTAAAAATAAAAGAAATGGACTGTTAACAAACATTTTACTTGTATTCCTTATTAACCAGCTAGCAATGGGCTGACATGGAGATGTGAAATAGAAGCTATAAGCAGGGTTGGCACTACAGCAAGGCATACAAGAGCATGTGCCACCCCCTATGAAACTGTGTGCCCTTTGAGTGCACCAGTTCCTGGAATAGTAGCAACTTTAAAAAAAAAATCTCTATTTTTTTTTCCCCTACAAAATCTTCTGGGGCGTTTTTTCCCCCCTTCTTACATGTCAGCAACTCTCTCCACTCTGGGCTGCATTTCTTTTTCTTTGACTCGAATGTTGACCAATAAGAACAGAGTTATCAGAAGTACAAGATTTGCTTTTTTGATATGCTTACAGGAAACAGGAAATGAGAAAACTACACAGATGCATTCAGTACTAAACCCCATTGACTGAGTGTTCCCAAGATCTCAGAGCTACAGATTCATTGCTGCCTTCCTGAGAGGGAGATAGTGATAGCTAGAGAGAGAGAGAAAGAGATGTGTTCCATCACAGCATTTTGAGAGAGACCTACTTGGTTACTGCACAGCAATTCCTGAGGCCTCAGAAAAAAAAACTTTTCAAGTAAATCCCCAGTAAAGATGCAAATTGTTAGATTTTGCTCAGGTAAAGGAAGGACACACAGGAGCATTGTCTGGTTAAGCAACTTGCTCAAAGTTATACAGTAGGCAGATGGAGTTAGTTAGAATCAAACCCTATACCCTTGAATGTAGGCAGTAATTCACTAGAAGCTCAGAGCCTTCATTAATTGCATTTTTGGTAACTCACTAAGGATTAGTGTTAGTCAATAATTCTACTAATTAAAGTTTCATAGTTTTTGTTATTCAGAAAGTGATAATGCAAAACCTGTTGTTCTGGAAACATTTAAGTGAATTATAGCAATTTGCTTCTTATCTGCATGTAATTTTGCAGAATATCTCTGATTTTGTCTTCTATGTATGCCCTGTCCCTTACTAACTCATCTGATAGAACAGAGGATTAAAGTTCTTGATTTGTTAAGGATCCTGTGCCTAGGGTGCAGGGTTTAATTCCTTTCACTTTCAATGGTCTACCGAGTGGCCTTTGGTAAGTCATTTAACAAAACAGTGCTTTGGGGTCTCTACTGAAAAGGAGCAATTTGTACAGTAGGTTTAGCTGGTCAACTAATAGGTAAAAAAAGTTGTAATTCTTTTTTATGCTAATTCACTAAGGATTACAGTCAGTCAGTCAGTAATGTCAGTCATTAGAGTTTTGTAGTTCTTATTATCTAACATGTACATGCTCACACAACACCCATTGTTCTGTTAACGTTTTAAGTGAATTTGAATTGTCTGGCACTTAAGACTCTGAGCTGTTAACAAACTGCTTCTTATAGTCAAACATACAGGGTTTGAATTCTTCTACCTCAATTTGCTTACTGTGTTACTTTGAGCAAGTCACTTAGTTGTCCTGGTTTGCATCTGAAAAAGGATACTTTGTCCAGTGGGTTTACCTGGTTAACAAATATGTAAAATAATATTTAAAAACTGTTCCTTTTTATATTTTGTCCCTCCACCTCAACCCGCATTTTTTGGCATTATCCAGAATTCTTGAGCAAAGAAGTAGAGATGTATTTTTTCTTGAAGCATTTATGGCTTCCTGACAATTTTTGAGGAATTCACTCACTAAGTAATGACAGGCATATGGGCTTTAGACTTGTGTAGCCTTCAGGAAATGCTTACTAATGCAAAGCTTGGTATTCTAGCAACTTTCTAAGTATATATTAAAATCTGTTTCTAATTGTGTGCTTGTGTTTCTGATTCTTGAGTTAAGAAGTTGAGATGGCAGAGAGGAATTGTGTTGTATTGTTCTGACAACACTGAGCTACATTTCTGGGCCATTATTTGTGAATTTATTAATTCTCTTGATCTCAAGCAATATCTGAAGTGTACAATCATGTAAGTGGCTGTAACTAGTGTGTGTGTGTGTGTGTGTGTGTGTGTGTGTGTGTGTGTGTGTGTGTGTGTGTGTGTGCGTGTGTGTAAATACTTAGTTCCCGCATGCAAGAGTATCTGTGATATAAAGGAAGGATCAATTGTAGCAAACAGGAAAATCACATATGAGCCATGCTCTTTAGGTATAATCCTTGGTTTCCTAGTTTTGTTGAATGTTGACATTGTGTTTATTACTTAGCTGTGAATAAATTGGACATAAAGTCTACAAGTTTAATGTTACTATTTTAACCACAAATGCATTTTGAATTTAGCTTGTTTTTTGCAGGAATACATGTGAGAAATGCACTTTGTTTGTGCTGCAACAGTTTGTCTGGCACCTAGTACAGATGACTATGCAGATGACAAGTCTGTGAGGGGTTAAAGAGCTGTTTCATGTAGTGCAGAGTTTGATTCTGTCAGCCTATGTTTTCTTTGCTGTGAATGTGACCAAGTCACTTTACCAAACAGTACTCCTGGGCTAATCCTTAAAAGGGACATTTGTGTACAGTGGTCTGTCCCAGACTGTTAGCAAATGCTTTATACATTTGTCTTTTGATTTTCTGCACCCTTCATATACCCTCTGATTAGTGCTTCATTATATGCTGTTTGACTGGACCTTGAAGGTCTGTTGTAGTTAACTGCATTGCCAAATGAATTTTCAATACACATGAATTTCAAGGGAAGAGAAGCTTCCTGTTGCTCATGTTTTCAGTCTGTTTTTAATGTGAGAATGTTTTGTTTAGCGACTGTCAGTGATTTTGCTGTAAAATTTGAAATAAATTTTAAATTAAATCCAAATCTCCAGTCAGATCAAAACAGTGTTTATAATATTCTTTTCCTCTTTTTACTGACACATATCTTTTTAGCCCTTCTCCCACTTATGTCATATTGTTAGCTACCAACTTGATTTGTTACACTATAGCCTACTAGTACTTCATTAAGTAATAGTCTTGACCAATTTATTTATTCTCTGCATTGTACATACTGCCTGGATATGTAAAATATGTACATTATTAGACTGTGGCATTTATTGGTTATTTTTTGGTAAGGAATTATATGCAAATGGTCTTGAAATGGTCCTTCGTGTTTAATAATGAATTGCAGGTGAACTGCTATCAAACACTGAAGAATTTATTTATTTATTTATTTATTTATTTATTGTTCTTCTTCCGATGTCCTACATGTTCCACCAGCTAGCTACTGTGCCTCTATTGTGCCCCAGCAAAAAAAAAAAAATGGCGCCACTACTGACTATGAACCCAGATGAAATGGCACCGCAGCTGGGCAGGTTCTTGTTTATGTATAGAAATGTGATGAATGTGACCACAAATGAGAGGCCTCATGTGCTATTTCTAATAGAAACTTTGTGTCACAAATGGACTTGTTCAAGCCTGACTTCAGCAGATATCTAATGACAGTCAGCTTCAAATCTGCATAGTAGTTTTTTAAGAACCTTTAACACAGGCAAGTTTGTTCTGGCAAGAGTCTAATAAAAAGACAAATGGTATACAAGCTATGTCCTTGTAAGAAATGAGACTTTGATATATTCAAAGAGCACAGAGTAAAGACATCTGGAAAATACTAATTTACTGAATCTGGTATGCAAGCAAGCACAGCAGTTTGGAGTTAATACTAGTAGCTGAAATGTGTTGACCAACATAATTATGATATTTCGGTCTTATCAAGCAAGAGATTACTGCTGCAAGCTGCCTAGTAGAATCTTCCAATTAAAGTTGTAAGTAACATAATTCATTGGAAAATGACTTTACTGCCAGGATAAGGAAAGAGGAAAGTATCCTCCCTTAAATAAAGCATTAAAAGAGAAGGGTATCAAGGTTCACATGTCATATCCATCTAGACTGTAGCTTTCTTGTTTTCAGATGCAAGATATTTTAGATCTTTTGATGAAGTGTTTTTATGACAAAACGATAACATCTTTCCAGAAACATAGTGAATAAACTGTTCATACTCCAGTGCTCACTTAATATTCTGACACTGAAACCTGGAAGTCTGTTTCAGCTAAAATGTAGGTAAGCCAAATCAGGAATGGAGAAAGGAGATTCTGCCAATAGAGATGACTGCAATTAGGGATATAGACAATAGACAAGAGGGTCTGAAATTTATTGGAGGAAAGTGGCAAAGGAACCAAGACATTGGGAGCAGATAACTAGAGAGGGGAAGATGTTAGAATGAGAAGACACCAATAATTTATTTGGACTTCATGTTGGAGATTGCCTTCCCTATCAAGAATTGATGTCAGAGTATAGGCAAAGAGAAAGAAATAGGGAGGTCCTAAATGAAACACCAGCACTGGTAGAGATTTTAGTAGAATCTAGAACAGAAGCTGACATTAAAAAAGGAATAATTAGTGGAGCATATAAAATATTGCATTATAACTATAAGAATCAATCAGAGGAGGTTAGAAACAGTTAGGAAGAGAGATTTGATAAGCAATTCACAAAGAAACAATGGCATGATATATGTATGTCTCCCAAATATGCAACAAAATCTAGAAGATTTAAGATTTTTGCTTGAAAATGTTTACATAGATATTTTTATACCCCAAATAGACTCCAGAGAATTTTTCCTCAGGTAGACAGCAAATGTTGGAAGTATGACAGGGAAGAATGAGGTAATTGGGAACATATTTTCTGGGAGTATGGTGAGTTGACGGACTTTAAGGATTCCCTACGGGATGTACTATTGGAGCTGCTGGGTGGGCAGATTGGCATGATGAGGGAGATGTTTTTTCTAAGCTACGATACAGAATTAGAATTGCCTAGACATGGTAAAGCCTTGTTTTGTCTAAGAATGGTGGCTGCCAAAAAAGCAATGACTAGAAAATGGAAATCAAAATCTAAACCAACTATACTAGACATAGTGAATATAGTAACAGAGATCTTTAGAAAAGGGTAGGAGCAAACTGCATGGGAAAAACAATGAGAATTGTGGGAATGAGGTTTAAAAAAAGGCAGGCTTTAAATGAGCTATGTAATGTTTGACTTAAAATGATTTGGTAGATTATAAGTGACGTATAATGTTTGCAACTGGGAGTGTGTTAGTATGGTGTGTGATGTAAAATTCCTGTTGGTGTGGTTTGTTTTCATTTATATAAATGTATGATTGCTTATGTTGTAAGCAATGGTTTAATAAAGATGTTTCTTGTTTAAAAAAGGGGATAGGAACTGAATAATTTATGTAATATTGACTAGGTTATATGATATATAGCAATATATGTGAAGAATAATGTTTGTAAATGTGAACATGTTAATACAGTTTGATTATTTTTATATAAATTAAATTTACCTATGTCACAAGTGATAATTCAATAAAAATAAACATGATTAGGTCATCATGTCTTCTAAATTTAAGGACACTATTTCCTTTTTTATATTATATATTAGTCTGTTAGTTGCTTATTAGTAATCAGGGATTTTGCTATTGTTATTTATTAGTTCTTCTTAAGTTAATATTTGTGAAACTAAATCACTGTATTAGGAACCCAATGTAAGTTAATTATCTTAACCTACTTTTAGGGTATCATAACTGAGTGATTGTTCAAATCTTGTTTTATGATTTTAGTGGTTTACTTATTTTTTATTTAAATGTCGATATACTAAATAATGCATATTTAATAAGGCAGATTTGTATCTGGAAAATGTCTATTATCAGATTTATAGTGTTTTGTAATATTTTGCATTATATTGTTTTATGTGAATACAGTAATACATATTCATAAGTTTCTTATCATGCTAACATTTTTACTAAGAGATTAACTAATGCTCCTGTTATTTCCTCACTATTTTCTGTCAGATAACTTATGCATTTTGCTCCTTTTTCCTTTGTGACTGGAATAACTGCAAATGTGTCACTATGGTAACTCACTGTGACCTCCCTCTACACAAGATTTGTTCTCAAATATATGTATTTATTTGATATTAGCAATAAATACAGAGAATATGATCAGGTCATCAATCAATACTGGCTTATGATCTTGGCATCCATGTCGAGAACACATAATAAACCGGTTATGATTGGAAACTCAATCATAATTCTTTGTGAAAAGCTCTATCTGCTCCGTTTGCCTCTCAACCTCTTAGCACAAGAAATCTGGACACAGCCTAAAACAAAGGGGAGACAAAGGCCCTAAAATAGGGACAGATTTTAAATATTGCTTTTATGAACTTAGTTGTTAAAACAACAGAAAGTATGTTAGCATGCACTTAATGAAGGATTTGATGTCTGAAACTTCAATGTATTTAATTATTTAGTGACTTCAATCCACAGTGATTTGCCAGAAAACCACAAATTTTCTGGGGAAAGACCAAACATATTAGGCAGAAATCTGGACATTCTGCAAAAATCTGGACAGTTGAGAAGCATGCACAGAAAAGAAAAAAAAAGCATCAAATGTTTCCTGGCTTTTAAAGCTAATAAAGCAAATACTAGCAATAGACCAATCAGTTTATTTCCTTAAGAATGGGTGGAGAGTGGATTCAAAGGAAGAAATTATGGGTACTTTTTAAATATTGCTCTAATTCATTAAAAATGTTAATGGAACAGCAGGTTTTGCATCAATATGCATTTTCTGAACAATAAGGAGAGTGAAACCTTACTTCTGCCATATTTGACTGACTCTGATCCTTAGTGAGACAGGCTACCCAGTGGCAGTTGAGAGGCAAGGAAAATCCCTAGCAGAACACCTGATCAGAACGCTTATTTGAAACCCCCTCTTGAACCCTTACTATTTATTTTGTGTGTGTGTGTATTTACACACACACACACACACACACACACACACACACACACACACACATACACACACAAACACACACACACTTATAAAATATATATTTAATATGGTCAGTATATTTGATCTATTATAGGTCTAAAATAAATAGCATTATAATTTTGTGTTTTATACAGATTCTAAGGTGGTATTTTCCTTACATGATTAAGGTAAAACAAATACAACATTGATTTTAATGAGTTTGACATAATATATGCACATATATACTTCTCTTAATCTTATCTTTTACCATTGTTATTTTTGTGAAGGACTTTGTAGAAATTAGCAATGAAATAAATATAGAAATACTTACCAACTCCTTAACTTGGCCCTCCATCTATGATATATCTTATTTAGATAGTAATTTATCTTTGACTTTGATTTTATAGTAGCTTTATACATTTAGTTACATAAATTGCTCTCTGAAGTTATGTCTATTAGTAATAAGCTAATACTGTTTTTTTTCTTAGATGCTTTTATGTTTGATGGCAGTCAGGTTGTGTTCTTTTGCTTAAATAAGCTATGATTTTTTTATTCTGTTGAGTTTATAGATTCATTATTCTATACAGTTTAGTGATGAGGCTATTTTATTTTAGGATGTTTAAATGTTATGTTTTCCTAGTTTTGTGTTTGAGTGTTATGCTTTCTGCAGCTAGGTCTGTTTATATAATTTCCCTCAGAATGTTACTGTATTTTTGATTTAGTGTTACTCTTTATGATATGCATTTGGCCTTTGTTTTTCAAAATGTATATGATTTGAATAACAATCTGAAGAGGAGTGGATAGTTTATTTTTCTGATATTAAATAAAACTATGGGAGTTTTCTTGCAAGAATTGCATTTGTTAAAGGTTGGCTTAGGAATCTTAAATGTTTAGGGAATGTATATCGTTATCAGCTTCTTGATATAACAAAAAAATATGGGGTGCTGATATTATAGAAATTAGCACTCTCATGCTGAGATCATTATCTGCATTTGGTATGGGATATTTACTATTTCCATAACAACTCAGGAACAGAATATATACATTGCCCAAAGTGTATTGGATAGTTGCTACTGATGCAAAGAAGGCTAGAAAATAATTGAATAATTTACTAGATAATATAAAAGGACACTTAAAATAATCTGATAACTTTAATTTATTTGCTAGATAAAACTAGTTGACATACAGTAAAAAATGTCAAAATTATTTCTACCAAAATAAAAAAAAAATGAATGATGACTTTAAACATGAAAGAGTTGATTGACTTCACTGATCTAGGCTCATTAATCAATATTCACTGTTATCTTATAGACCCTCCTCTATGTTAAATTTTGCTCAAAAAAATGTATGTACATTATTGGCAAATAAATTGATAAATGCATTCCAAACTTAATTCATAAACATAGGACTGGATGTATTATGCATAGACAAACTCAGGATAAAAAAAAATAATTATTACTAAGTTGGATCATAGTGATTTCAGATTAGAAAATAGGCATAATTATTGTACATTTTAAAAAAGCATTTCATTCAATCAACTGGTCATTTATTTTTAAATTATTACAAAATGAAATTTCTTAAAGAATACTTTAGCTTAATGAAACACGTGCATTTGAATTCAGAGATTTATGTGAAAACTAGATAATGTCTACACTCAGTAATATAAATTAGAAAAGGTACAAGCCATGGTTGTGCTTTATTACTTGTATTATTTACATCAGCTATACAGCCTCTTACTAATGCATTTGGAAATAATAGTTTGATCAAAGGATAATAAACTGATAGCAATTTTGAACTAAAGTCTATTATTTCTACTAATCATATTTTGTTAATAATAGCCAATATTTTAATAAATTCATTAACAATGATTACTAGTTTATTGCATATATTTGGATGTTTATCTACTTTAAAGTTTAATAATTCCTAAACTACATTTTATTAATCAAAATAATAATGAAACAATTTTAATAAAGTATATTGACAGCTATACAGAGTTAAACATATTGGTGTTTATATTTTTTCATATTTAAATTCTATAATTCAATCAAATTATGAGACTATTATAAGGATTTCAAATAAATGAATTCCAATTAATCAAAGTTGCTTTTTATTTTGTAGATAAATTGCTTTTAATTAAAATTATTTTGCTACTCAAGTTGTCATTCAAATCATGCCTTTTTTATTAGGAATTATCTCAATGAAGTAAAAGTGATTATGACATTTCCTATGGTCACCTACTAAATTAGGAATAGCATTGAATAATCAAATTAGAAGCCAAAATAATACAAGTGCTAGTTTACTGAGGATGGATTCATATCTGTTGAGCTCAGTTCTTAAAACAACCATTTATTAGACTGGTAGCATTTATGATTTGGCTTGGAATGGATTACATCTTACATTACTACGAACAATGCATTCATGTTCAATGATTCTCAATTACATGTTAAATAATAAGATGATTCTGGTCTCAGAAATTTATATTCAGTAAAATATATGTTCATTGATGCAATCAAGATAAGATTATTTTGGTCTATGAGAGTTACATTCAATATAATATGCTTTCATTGATGCTTTCCAGATTTATAAATAATTAATTTAATACATTTAAGAATGTCATCTACAGGCATTCAATTTTAGCAGGTTATTTTATTTCCATTTACTCATTAAATAGCACTTTCAGATTCATAGTCTCCATGATATATAACTGTAAGTGTGCTTGGTGGGAAAGAGATTGCTTTACTGGTTTAATTATTCATATAATTCAGAATTATATTTATATGATATTTGAGCAAGATGCATTATTCATAATGAACACTGGACAGAAATGCAGCAACTAAAACATTTTCTTTTCAGTAAACATCATGAAATGTCATTGCATTTAAGAGTGGCCTTACCCAAAACTACTGAAATGCATATATTTGCTTTTGATTGATTGTACTATTTTAAAAGCATACCTGTGTTATATAAAACCATGTTAGATAATAACAGATATATACCAAAACATAGTTATTCTGACCAGGATGCTAAGTAAAATATTGTTACACTAACTTCTCCAGCTATGTCTTACACTAAGCTCTCCTACTATTTCATCTTTGACTTGTTTTGGAAATTAATTACTTGAATACTCATTTTAGAGTTTTTTTTTTACATTCCTAATATGATCAGCAAGATATATAATAATAATATAATTTATTGATTCCAGAAAATGTTGCTATCAAATTGGAAATGTTTTATGACTATCAAAAACTTTAACAGCATTGGCTTGATGTACAACTCTTTTGTCAAAAAGGCAAGTTTAATTTCTATGGCCATTTGGATTGATTCAATGTTCAAATACATACCTATAACACTGTACATCAAAAATAATTTTTATGCATTATTTTGGCTATTTCTTGGACAGTAATATTAAGAAACTGGAGAAATCTTTCTCATCCTTTTGTTAAAAGTCTTTGACTTCTCAGTTAAGTGTATAATAAGGAAATTCAAATATTACCTATGAGAAATGAGTAGAAACTATTAATTATAGATTTTGATAAAAATATGGAATTATTTGTGATTCATTTGAAAATATACAAAATTATTGGTGATAACTTTGAAATATTGGTGATGTTACACAATATATAGTGTTGCTCTGGCCTTAATTTTTCTTTTTTTTCTTTTGCATATATATTTTCTTGCTTTCATATTTATATTTCTTTTTTAGACTCAAATATTTTATCTTAAAACATTTCTTTATATTATTTTAGATGAAAGCGCTTATACTTGGTGAACAATTCATGTGTTTTTGTGGAGTGAATGAAGTGGATTTTGTTTACTACAACAGAGTCTTTCAACTATTTTTACTTGTGAGTGGGATCAATCCAGCTAGTTCACTTGATTTCTTTATTTCTGGTTTGGTTTGTGCTTGTTCTTCATTATTTATTATATGTTGATTTATATTCATCATGTGCTTACATCATATTTATATGGTATGTTATTGTTCATTTTATCCAAAATGAAAATTGAATGTAAAAATGTATTTATTAAAATTATAGGATTATTGTTGTGTTATTCCTGGATCAATAATTGTCATATTAATTTTATTACCAAACATCTATCAGGCATACTTATCCTAATAAAATTTCAGCTAATACAATTTATGCATTGGATTTTTATAAAACTACTCAAGAATGGATACATTGTTAAAGTTAATTATGTATTCTTTACACTGAGCACACTATATAACTGTCTTTAATGCTTGTGTCAATTTCCTACTTGAGTAAATTTGATACATCAGAAACTGACTAATCTTTTGATAACTTTTGTCGAAGAATGGAATCCTATCCTTGTTTTTAAGTTTAACCAATCATTACTCCTTCTTTAACTTTGTTGTGATGGAAATAGATAAAATTATTACTCCAGTTTATGGCTGATTCATAGAAAATATTTAGCACTAATCAGCCATTTTCCCTACACATGTCATTATTCAATCTTTTTTCATGAATTAATTGTGTTCTGTGGAAAAGAAGCATGATATACTATACAACAGAATAGAAATGCTAGTATGTCTGCTGTCAGATCCTTCAGCATTTACACATATTTGAACCTTTCATTCCTGTGAGATGTATTTACAGAAATAGCCAAATCATTTAAGTGGTTTGAAGACTAGCCATTGATTCAGTGTTTATGAAAATAAATAATATTTTAAATACTAACTTTACACAGACCATTTCCCTAACTTTATTTTGGGAAGCAATTAAACTTCTCATATGTATACAGAATATAACTCTTTCTCTTGAGAAAAAAAGATCAATATATTTGACTAATCAAATTCAGGAGATAGTCATTTTAACAGACTTATACAAATGTTTACTGGTATTACACAAGAAATGCATTAATACACAAAAAAAAATGTTAGTTAAGAGCTTTTTTAATTATTAAGTTAAACCAATTGCATGAAAAAATAGGCAAAACTACCAGACTTTTTCTTTGTGAACAGAAATAGAAAATCACGAGAGATCAAATCCATATGAAGAAAAGGAAGAACTACAACATATTAGAGTCCCAGGTTAATTCTGTATGCACAGGAGAGACAGATATAAGGAATGCATATGTTCTACTATGTAATTCAGAATGGAAACAGGATCCTGTAGGTCTAGATAATTGGATTCATACCAATCACCCTAAGTTGATACTGTCTATCATTTTGGACTTTTTTATAAATCATATCCAAGTAGAACTGGTTTCAAAGAAAATTGGAAAATGCTGCATTCATATGGTCTCCCATTAGATATGTTTGTTATAGTTCAGGCCATACAATTTTATTTATTAATAGAACTTAGCCACTTCATAATCATGCCTTGTTGTGAACCCCTCCCTCAGTGAATCTGGCATGTAAGAAGGTTAATAATGAAACACGGTAAATCATGCTTAAATATTCCAGATTACAGACCTATTTCAATATAATAAACACTGATTACAGAATACTAATTAAGCTTTTAATGTAGAATCAACATGCTGACAGAGTTAAATTGCTATTGCTATACAGTTTGTTATTATTCCTGGTTGGAAAATGTTTGATGACCCCATTTCCTAACATCAGTAGTACAGGCTATTCATAAAGAGCTAGAAAACATAAAATTCCCATAATAAACTATGATACATTTAAAACTTTTTTATTAAAATGATAGAGGATTCATTTCATTCAGATCCTGTGATATGACATATTCCAGAACAGTATAATACTATATTTAAGAATCTGTGTAGAAATGCTCAAGCTCTCCTTTTGATTAAACCATTACAGCCTAGCGATACCACAAGGCATTTCTGTAGTCACATCTAACTGATATGTCTAGTTGTTGAATATTGCTTGCTCATATTTCCATTAATAATTCCAAAGCCATGGTACATACAAGGTCTAATTAGAAGATTTCATCTTAAAGATTACATGATAACAAATACAACTATATTGATATTTGACCTCTGTCTAGTCCAGCTAAAAACATACTGAATATTATTTGTATACCATTTATTAGTATTATAATAATGTTCATGTTTCCCTAAATATATTAATACTCAAGTGACACAGACAGAACTGTGAAGCCTCATGTGTATAAAGAAAATGCTGTTGCCAATATGTGTGTTCCTTGAATGGTTACTGAGACACCATAAGCTGTTTGTATAACATAATAATTGTTAATAATTACTGAGTTTATACTGTCTTATAAAATCCAGTTTAAGACCCAGAAGTGATTGAATGCAACCACTGTAAACATTACTTTGTGCTGAAGAATTTGCCACATGCAGTTTTCTAGTAACACATATGGTTTTAGAGATGCTAGTGTTTGTTTCAACTGAGTTGCAATAGCTTCACTGTTTAATGACTCAGGCCACACCCATTGGAATTTGGAGTACAAACTCAAAAGAACTCCACTGGAGGGTATAAGTTAATAATTTTCAATTAATGCCATTCACACTAAAACAGGAATGGGAGAAAGAAGTATCTCCTTTTTCCAAACTTTAACTGCTTAGTTATAAATCTTTTATTAATCATTTAGAAGATGGAATTACTTTTGAGTAAGGACAGTGTGTATACATGATTGAGTTATTCTGAAATGATTAGTGCTTATAGATCAATCTCTTCCTTCCTATATGATTCCTCATTGAATTATGTTCCTCATACTATTTACATATTTTTAAAGGATTGCCCAGTTTTCCTGTGTTATTTGGAATTCTAAAGTTTCATAAGTCACTAATAAATCCACCCTTTAGACGTATTACTTCAGCTGATGGTCTAACACTGAGCCATTGGCTTCTTTCATAAATAAGACAATCAAACAGCTGGTTCTCCTTCATTCAATAAAGATTCATGG
Source organism: Protopterus annectens (assembly GCF_019279795.1). Classification (NCBI taxonomy): domain Eukaryota; kingdom Metazoa; phylum Chordata; order Ceratodontiformes; family Protopteridae; genus Protopterus; species Protopterus annectens. The sequence goes on from NC_056726.1 coordinate 442,832,170, forward strand.
CAAATTTCAAGTCTTATGAAAAATGTAGATTTTATAGAGCGTATGTCTTTTATGACTGTTGAGTTACTTGACCTTACTTCAGTCATTCCCAGTGAGGAAGGTATTAATATGTTTAGGGACTTTATTGTTACTTTTGATTTTATTTCTACAGCCACATTTGAGTTAGTCTGTGTATTATTTGAAATGGTCTTAACTAAATTTTTTTCCTGTTTAATATATAATATTATCAGCAAGTTAAATGTGCAGCAACACGTACCATTATGTCACCAGTGTGCATGCAAATATTGTCACTAATGCATGGTTAACCAAATTTATTTATGGTTCTACTTATTTTATGTCCATTCATTTTTATTGTAAATATATTGATGATTTATTCTATGTGGTCATGTAGTGTTGACATGTTGCATGAATGTTTGCATTATTTAGATTCTGTGTGTAAATTTTTAAAATTTACTCCCATATGTAATTTATATAACATTCAATTTTTAGATGTCACTATTCAGAAGGATTAGCAAGCTATTTATTTCTAAGATTTTAAGGAAAGAGACATAGACCAATATATATGACACTGGCTGTCATCCTGCATTTGCAAAATTTAGTGTGGTTAAGGGGCAATTGGTATGTGCCTCAAGATTAATTATTTCAGATTATGGTATTCAGACTGAAGTAATTATTTGTTGAAATTATTTTAAAAAAGAGGTTGATCAAGTCCTGTTTAGATAAGGATATTTCTTCAGTTAGGGCAAGTCAACCCACAAGGTTTGTCCAGTTTTGGGTGAGCCAATGTTTCAGGTCTTGACAAAAAAGCAGTGTATTAAGTGCTGCAGATTCTATTGATAGGTGTAATGTCTTTATACTACAATAAGTCATTGATTGTCAAGGCAACAGACACATTATTTTTAACAACTAGAAGGTCTTTATGCACTACTCTTGAATTATTAGCTGCCATAGGTAATATTCCACATAGTGCATATAAAAGAGGGTTATAGAATTTGAAATACCTGTTGTAAAATGATTCTGTTAGTAATTGTATTATTATGCTATCTGGCAGAATATGTGGTACTTACCCCTGTGGCATTTGCAAAATGTGTAGCTTTACAGATAGTGGCAGTTCTGTTAATGGATTAGGATTTGATTTCCCATTATATTTCAAAGGGGCATGTTAATTATACATCTTCTAGTGTTGTTTATTTGACAGCTTACAAAACATGCAGGGCATTTTATGTTGGTAATAAAACAATTAGACATTTATCTCATCATATTGTTGAATATGTTAATGATATTTGAAAAAAAATAATTTGGGCAATGCATTATGTAGGCATTCCAAAGATTTTTTAAATTTTGTAAGTGTAAGTTTTAGACTATTGATGTTGTACATTTGTCTTTAAGAGGTGGTGATGTAAATAAATTTTAAGAATGCAAAATAACTGAATTTCAAATACATTTAAATTAAATATCCTGGCCTTAATGATATCAATAATATTCACAGTAATTTAAATGCATTGTCATTAATTACTAAGTGGTGTGCTGTTCCATCTAGTGTATACTTGGAATCCATAATAAAAGAC